>NC_045960.1:21759229-21845357 GCF_010909765.2 Amblyraja radiata | reverse complement strand
TCTGATGCATGGCGCACCGACGGGCTGGCAGGGCGCAGCTCCACCAGCGGTAAGTTAAAAACCCTGAGGTAAGTTTTAAACTTAGCTGAGGTCTTTTCTCCGGTCGGGAAATCTTGTTTGCAGGAAACAAGTCGGCTATGGAGAAAATGGTCAAGGGAAGGTCGAGGCGGTCCGCTGGGAAAACAGCTACGGAAGACCGTGGGAGTGCGGGTAGCGGGCGGCCGTCCATCTCACCTTCAGAGTCACTGGCAGCACGGCCAGTGGCTTCTGACTTGGTGCCGATTGAAAGCACCATGGCTACTCTGGTGGGCCGGAAAGCCATTAAAAAGTCTATCAGGCCCGTTGACTCTGATGAGTCGGGTCAGGAGGATTGTCCTCCCACTATGGATGCCGTGTTTGGGCGGCTGTCCAGGATGCAGCTCCTCATGGAGAGGATGCTCCATCACGATGTGCTCGAGGAAGACGAGCTTTATATCCGTGGGTCTCCTCGGGGGCCCATGGCAGCAGCACCTGTAGAAGGGCTGCATAATGTCTCCCTCTTGGAGGAGGAGAGTACACGGAGTCAGTTTTGTTCTGACTCCGAGGTCGGGGGTCTAGCTGGTGAGCATGCCTCCAGACAAGAAGGCCAGGAATCAGGGGTGCCAAGCATGGCATCTAAATTTGCCATACCGGCCGGAATTGGGGGACCACTGGATGAGGATCTAGCCATGACCATAAATTATATGGTCTCACATCAATTACAAGACCTCACGATGGAGGAAACCTCCAGAAAATACCAGACACCGGCCAATTGTACATCACTCAAGGTCCCAGCAGTGAACCACCGAATCTGGGGTCACATGGGAGCGGGAATCAGAGCCCAAGAACTGAGGCTCCAAAAGATTCTTAAGCTGCTTGCTTCAGGAATTACAGCATTTGCCAGATCGGTTGATGGTGGGGCTCTGTCTGAAGTACAGCAGGATGCTCTTGCCCTCATGTGCAATGCACATTTCGAGATTAACTGTCTGAGGAAGAGTGCAATCCGCCCTATGCTGAATCCAAAGTTTGCAGCACTATGCAAAACAAGCAACGTGCAGCCGCCGAATTTGCTGTTCGGTGACGACCTGTCGAAACAGATCCGAGAATTGGATGATGAGGCAAAAACGGTTGGTTTCATAAGAGCACAACCGGCTAGCAAAAATTCTCCCCGGCGGCAGCACCCCTACAAGCGGTCCACTGAATCGGCTTCAGGCCAAGGACCAAGCCGGCCCTTGCCAACTATGCGCAATTGGCGCACACCAACATTCTCCTCCAGAACACGGGGGCAGAAGTTCATACCAGCAACCATGGAGGTAGGTGGCCAGTTACAAATTGGTGGGAGGTTACATGTGTTTTTCAATCCGTGGTGTTGTATAACATCAGACTCGTTTATACTTTACAGTATCCTAGGGTTCCAAATTGAATTCATTTTCAAATTATGTCCACCTACACAGCATAAACCTAGGCGGATGTTGTCTTTTTCACAACAAGAGTCTTTAGATGTACAAACTGAAATTGAAACACTAGCTAAAAAAGGGGTAATTGAGAAGTCTGTTCATCAATCTCACCAATTTGTGTCTAATATATTCCCTAGACAGAAGAAGGATGGTGGGTGTCAAATCATTCTTGATCTAACTCGGCTTAACTCCTGTGTGCAGTATAAACATTTCAAAATGGAAACTTTTGTTCCTGCCAAACAGCTGGTTTCTAATGGATGCTACAGGGTATGCATAGACCTCAAAGGTACCCATACATTACAATCATCGGAGATATTTGAAATTTAGGTGGATGAAGCAAATGTGACAGTTAAAAGCATTGCCTAATGGTTTAACTTCGGCTCCTAGATTATTTACAAAATTGTTAAAACCGGTGTTGGGGCCTACTCCGGGCTCGGAATCATATTGTAATCGCCTATTTGGATGATATCCTAAGTCATAGGCAAGACTCAGAATCAGCTGAATTATCTGTTTCAGCTACCAAACTCATGTTTGAAAGTTTGGGGTTTCTCATCCATCCAGTTAAATCTAAATTGATCCCATCTAGAGTCATTGATTATTTGGGGGTTCACCATTAATTCAATTCCCATGTCTGTGACTCTGCCTCCAGGCAAGAGGTCAGAGTTACTTGAAGCCTGTAACAAGCTCGTTGATGAGAAACAGCCTTCTATTCGGCAGGTTGCTAGTATAATTGGCAAGTTAGTGGTTGCTTTTCCAGCAGCATAGTTTGGACCTCTGCATTATCAAGATTGCAACGTGCAAAGGAGCACGCACTCAAAGGCATGCAGGTCATTTAATAGACCTATGCGGTTACCAGCTGAAGCCGTTGCTGAGTTACAATGGTGGATAGCAAATATTTGGCTTTGCTCCAGCAAAATTCGGATTCACAGACATTCAGTTGTTTTACAAACTGATGTTAGTGCTCTAGGATGGGGAGCTACTGATACCATCTCCAGCTGTGGTGGCAGATGGAATATGCATGAGGCATTACTTCTTCAATCACATGGTATTAATTATTTAGAGTTGTTGGGAGCACTCTATGGCCTAAAGGCGTATTGTACTAATATGCATGATTTGCATGTGCAGCTTCAGATTGACAACACTACAGCGGTAGCATACATTAATCACATGGGTGGAATCAAATCGGTATCATGTGATAAGTTGGCTAACCTTATTTGGCACTGGTGTATTACAAGAAACATCTGGATTTCAGCTATCTACTTACCAGGTAGATTTAACATAGTGGCAGACACCAGATCACGAAAATTCAATGACAACACAGAATGGATATTGAATCGTGAAATATTAAATGATATTGTCACTCGGTATGGCGTACCAGAGATTGATCTGTTTGCATCCAGATTGAATCACCAGTTACCAAAGTATGTTTCATGGGAACCCAGACCCAGGGACAGTAGCGGTAGATGCATTCCTCGCTACACTGGGGTGGAATGTTTTTATATGCATTTCCCCCATTTTGCCTCATCAGTCGGTGCTTGCTTAAGATCGAGCAGGACCTCCGCCTCAGGCATTTTGGTAGTCCCCGACTGGCCTACACAACCATGGTTTCCACTAATTCTAAGACTAAAAACACAGCCTTTTATGGCCATCCCCAAAAGCAGTAACCTGCTGGTTCATCCTGTAACTGGGGAAAATCATCCGCTACATGACCGTATTAATCTGTTGATTGCAGATTCTGAGGAGACCGTTCCTGGGGCTCGGACTATCAGGGCGTACGGTGGATGTGATTACTGCGGCCTGGAGTACTAAAAAACAATATGTTTCTGATATCAAGAAATGGGAGATGTTCTGCTTGCAGTCGAACATTTCATATCTCACGGCAAGCGTACCTGATGTGTTGGAATTTCTTTCCACGTTATATTTTGATGAGCGACTAAGCTATAGTGCCATCAATATAGCCAGGAGTGCCTTATCGTCCTATCTGTGGCAAGGATCGGGACTACGCTCTGTTGGGTCTCACCCTTTAATAGCTACGGTTCATGAAGGGTATTTTTAACTGCAATCCCCCAGGCCCAGATACACGGAAATCTGGGATATGAGCATGGTTCTCGCGCTGCTTCGCCAATGGGCTCCAGCAACATCTCTGTCATTGCCCAGACTCACTCTGAAAGTGGTTATGCTCATGGCGCTGGTTTCAGCGCAACGCGTCGACATTGCAGAAGCTTCGTCTAGACAGGGTGGTTTCATCTGTAAACAACATAACCTTTTATGTTTATGATTTAGTTAAGCAGAGCAGGCCAGGGACGTCAGGGCTTAAACTTAATTTTATGGCATACCCCATAGACCTCCGGCTATGTGTAGTTACGTACTTACAGCAGTATATCAAGGTCACCAAGAGCCTCAGAGGATCCGAATTGGCAATATTCATCAGTCACAAAAAGCCTCATAAAAAGGTGTTGGTACAGACCATCTCAAAATGGCTGAAACAGGTTCTGGCTTGTACCGGAGTGGACACTGATGTTTTTAAATCTCACTCCACCAGGGCGGCATCAACGTCAGCAGCGAGGGCACAGGACGTCCCTCTCAACCAAATCCTCGCGGCCACAGGATGGTCCAGTGAATTAACATTTGGAAGGTTTTATCATAAACCTCTCGCCACACTGGGGGTATTTGGGCACTCCATTCTAAATTCTGTTTTGTAGCTTCCCCCTGGGGCAGAGGAGTCTCTATTATTTCCTTTTTGTTAAATAAAGCATCAGCATGTTTAAGTCTGTATTATGTTTGAATGCTTTATTTGTTATTACTCATCCTGTGTCAACCGAGGCAGTGTGTCGCATGGACTCTTATCCACTGCATGAAATCACAGAGCTTTGAAGTCTTCACGGAATCACTCACGTGACTCCGAAGTAAAATAGTAAGATTAAACGAGAACTTACCAATTTGACGTTGATGAGCGGTTACATGCCCACCGCTCTCAATCCCTCATATCATAAAGTTCATCTGGTACTTCTAGGTTTCTAATCTTACTATATTACTTCAATTACTGTTATCTGTGATTTCACAACCGCTGCTTTGAAGATTGACGCGCATGCGGACTGGCGGGGTTTAACGTAATCGCCCATCGTAACTCCTCATGAAATAAAGATCAAACTTCAAACTGGTAAGTTCTCATTTAATCTTACAATTTTACTTTGGAATCACGTGAGTGACTACGTGAAGAAGGCTGTCAGCCCGCATGCGCGTCATTCCGTCTACTGCATGGCGCCACGACTGGCTGGTAGGCGCGTCGCTCCTCCAGCGGTAAGTTAAAAGACCCGCAGGTAAGTTCTAAAGCTTATTCTGAGGTCGTGTATTCGTTCAATCTTGTTCGCAGGGTTGCTACAAGCTTTTGAACGAAAAATTGACAAAAAGGTGAAGGCAAGACGGGCCGCGGGGAGACCCGTCAACTTCGCCACCCCAGTCGCTGATGATAATTTCATTGACTGCAGACTTTGTGACTCTGCAGAGCACCGTGGCTACCCCGAGGAGGGGGGAAGCCAAACAGGACAGTCTGCAAGGCCTATAGACTCGGACGAGTCAGGCCAGGAGGGTGCACCTCCCACATGGATAGCGTCACCGGACGCCTGTCCCGGATGGAGCACCTCATGGAGAGGATGCTCCACCATGATATACTCCTAAGATCGGAGTCATATCAGCGCGGGTCTCCGAGAGAGCCCGCGGCAGCGCCTGGTTCAGGGCTGCAAGATCTCTCCCTCTCTGAGGAGGGGAGCATCCATAGTCAGTTGTGGCTGGCTCAGAGTTTGGCAGTATGTCCGGGGAACATACTATGATGCACGGGCTGGGAGAAGCAGACATACTCGCTATAGCATCAAAATTTTCGATGCCATCGCAAATTGGGGAGCTGCTCGAAGAAGATCTTGACTAATCTTCTGGAATTTTTGAGGATATGACAAGTAAATGGATGAAGGGATGCCAGTGGATGTAGTGTATCTAGACTTTCAGAACGCCTTGATAAGGTCCCGCACGGGGGACTGGTGACTAAATTAGAGCACATGGTATTGGGGGTAGAGTGTTGACATGGATAGAACCTTGGTTGGCAGACCAGAAGCAAAGAGTAGGAGTGAATGGGTCCTTTTCAGAATGGCAGGCAGTGACGAGTGGAGTGCCGCAAGGCTCGGTGTTGGGGCCGCAACTGTTTACCATATATATTAATGATTTGGAAGAGGGAATTAGGAGCAACACTAGCAAGTTTGCGGATGAGACAAAGCTGGGTGGCAGTGTGAATGGTGAAGAGGATGTTAGGAGGTTGCAGGGTGACATGGACAGGTTGAGTGAGTGGGCAGATGCGTGGCAGATGCAGTATAATATAGATAAATGTGAGGTTATCCACTTTGGCGGCAAAAACAAGGGGGCAGATTATTATCTCAATGGGGTTAGGTTAGGTAAGGGGGAGGTGCAGCGAGACCTGGGCGTCCTTGTACACCGGTCACTGAAAGTTCGCTTACAGGTACAGCAGGCAGTGAAGAAAGCTAAATGGAATGTTGGCCTTCATAACAAGAGGATTTCAGTATAGGAGTAAAGAGGTTCTTCTGCAGTTGTATGGGGCTCAGGTGGACCACATCTAGAGTATTGTGTAGAGTTTTGGTCTCCTAATTTGAGGAAGGACATCCTTGTGATTGAGGCAGTGCAGCTTAGGTTCACGAGATTGATCCCTGGGATGGCGGGACTGTCATATGAGGAAAGATTGAAAAGACTAGGCTTGTATTCACTGGAGTTTAGAAGGATGAGGGGTTCTCTTATAGAAACATATAAAATTATAAAAGGACTGGACAAGTTAGATGCAGGAAAATTGTTCCCAATGTTGGGCGAGTCCAGAACCAGGGGCCACAGTCTTAGAATAAAGGGGAGGTCATTTAAGACTGAGGTGAGAAAAAACTTTGTGAATTTATGGAATTCCCTGCCACAGAGGGCAGGGGAGGCCAGGTCAATGGATGGATTTAAGAGAGAGTTAGATAGGGCTCTAGGGGCTAGTGGAGTCAAGGGATATGGGGAGAAGGCAGGCACGGGTTATTGATAGGGGACGATCAGCTATGATCACAATGAATGGCGGTGCTGGCTTGAAGGGCCGAATGGCCTCCTCCTGCACCTATTTTCTATAATCTATAATCTATCTGGCGGCCAACATCAACTATCTGGCTTCACACCAGCTCCAAGAGCAGGTAATGGTGGACACGGCCATGAGGCACCCCCCCCCCCCCCCCCCCCGTCCCCCCGTCAACTGTGCATCTTTAAGTGTGCCAGCTGTCAACAGCTCAATATGGAACCATCTGGGGGGAGGCATCAGGAACCAGGAGGTGAAACTCCAAAAAATTCTGAGCCTGCTGGCTTCAGGCATCATGGCCTTTGCCAGATCAGTGGATGGAGTCCCTTTGTCGGATGGCCAACAAGATGCGCTGGCATTATTATGCAACGCGCACTTCGAGATTAATTGCTACGGCAAGAATTCCATCCGCCCCACCCTGAATCCGAAATTTACAGGATTATGTAAAGCCAGTAATGTACAGCAGCCAAACTACCTATTTGGTGAAGACCTACCCAAACAGGTCAAAGACGTAGATGACGAAGCAAAAGCCGTGGGGCTAATCCGGGCTTCATCAGCGAGCCGAGCTTCGTCTTTCCGGCAGCAACATCCCTAAGCCTCTACCAGCAGCAATCATTTCCCTGAGGCTGGTAGCAGCATGAAGGTCGGACAATATGGACAAAAGTATTTTTTAGGGCATGGCCAAGGCTGACCCTCCTCCAAAATGCGCACCTCGCACACTCCAGCAGCTCTACCACCCAGACCTCGGGGGCGGAAATACACGCCACAAAGCCACCAATAACCATGAAGGTAGATGGATCTGGTTCCTTTTAGAACACAAGGGTGTGTACCACTCACAGGTTGGGGAAGTTACACTAGCTTGTGAATTAACATCAGATCGTTTATACTGCACAATATACATCGATTCCAAATTGAATTCTTGTCTGGTCAGTTCCGCCCTCACAGCATACATCAAACCGGTCAGTTATGCATCACGAGGGTTTGGTAATTCAAGCCAAGTACAGTAATAATAATTGAATCATTCTTGGCTATACTCAACTTAATGCTTTGTGCAGTATAGACTTTCAATATAGGTAAAATCTGGGAAAAAAGCTAAATTAGCTATTTTTAGCCACCAGACTCTTGTAAAAGATTGGGGTTCCTAATTCATCCAGAAGTTTATGATGAGTTGGGATTTACCATTTACTCAATCCTATAGTAGCCCATACATTGGCAAATTTAAGGCTACTTCCCAGCTGCAAAGTTGAGCCTTTGCATTATTTTAAAATATTTCTGCATGCAGGAGCTGACACCAAAAACCCATGCAGGTCCTTCAATAGACCCAGGATGAGACATTTCATACCAGGGCATCGGAAATGTCCTCGTTCTTCAGGGAACGGGGATTCCCCTCCGCCACCATAGATGAGGCTCACACCAGGGTCTCATCCATACCCCGTAACACTGCTCTCTCTCCCCATCCCCGCACACGCAACAAGGGCAGAGTCCCTCTGGTCCTCACCTTTCACCCCACCAGCCGGCAAATACAACACATAATCCTCCGCCATTTCCGCCACCTCCAAAGTGACCCCACCACTCGCCACATCTTCCCATCTCCCCCCATGTCTGCCTTCCGCAAAGACCGCTCCCTCCGCAACTCCCTCGTCAATTCTTCCCTTCCCTCCCGCACCACCACCTCCCCGGGCACTTTCCGTTGCAACCGCAAGAAATGCAACACCTGTCCCTTCACCTCCCCCCTCGACTCCATTCAAGGTCCCAAGCAGTCGTTCCAGGTGCGACAAAGGTTCACCTGTATCTCCTCCAACCTCATCTACTGCATCCGCTGCTCTAGATGTCAGCTGATTTACATCGGTGAGACCAAGCGTAGGTTGGGCGATCGTTTCGCCGAACACCTCCGCACAGTCCGCAATAACCTACCTGACCTCCCGGTGGCTCAGCACTTCAACTCCCCCTCCCATTCCCAATCCGACCTCTCTGTCCTGGGTCTCCTCCATTGCCAGAGTGAGCAACAGCGGAAATTGGAGGAACAGCACCTCATATTCCGTCTGGGGTCCTTGCGTCCTTATGGCATTAACATTGAATTCTCCCAATTTGGCTAGCCCGTGCTGTCTCCTCCCCTTCCTTAACCCTCTAGCTGTCTCCTCCCACCCTCCCATCCGCCCGCCCTCGGGCTCCTCCTCCTCCTCCCCTTTTCCTTCTTTCTTTCCCCACCCCCCATCAGTTTGAAGAAGGGTTTGGGCCAGAAATGTCGCATATTTCCTTCGCTCCATAGATGCTGCTGCACCCGCTGAGTTTCCCCAGCAATTGTGTGTACCTTCAATAGACCTATGTATTTACCAGCTGTAGCCATTTTGAGTTGCAATGCTAGATGTCCTTATTTGGCATTACACCAGTGATATCATAGTCTACAGTGCCACAGGGGTATCACTACTGTTGTGGTGACAGATGAAATATGCATGAGTCACCAGTACTTTATGGTACAAGTACTAACCACTTAGAGTTGATGGGTGCGCTCTATGGGTTAAAGACTTATTGCGGGAATATGCATCATCGGCATGTTCAAAAATTCTAATTAACAACACCACGGCGGTGGCATACGTTAATCACATGGGTGGAATCAAGTCCATATCCTGTGTTGGCTATCTCATTTGGCACTGGTGAATTGCAAGGAATATTTGAATTTCAGCTACCTACCTGCCAGGTAGGCTCAATATGGTGTTGGACACCGGGAAAGGAAATTCAGTGATGACACAGAATGGATGGAATCATAACGTGTTTTATGACATCATCGACCGGTATAGACACCGGATATCGATTTATCTGCGTGCAGACAAATCACCAGACTAAGAATGTTGCACAAGTACAAGGCCATAGGCAGTGGCGGTGGATGTACTCCCGCTACATTGGGGAAGGATGTGCTTTTATGCATTTCCCCCACTCTGCCTCATCAGTCGATGCTTGCTAAAGATCAAGCAAGACCCTGCCTCAGGCCTCCTGGTAGCACCAGACCGGCCGACATAGCCATGGAACGCTACACTGGGAATGATCAGCCTTTTATGGCCATTCCCAAGGCAGTAATCTGCAGTCCACCCTGTAACAGGGGGGGTAACATCCTCACCATGACCAAATTAAATTGTTGGTTCACAGAATCTGAGAAGACTTTTCCTGGGGCTCGGATTGTCCGAACGCACGGTGAATGTACTCGCTGCAGCCTGGAGAGACAGTACGAAGAAACAACACATTTCCTATATTAGGAAGTGGGAAGAGTACTGTACACAATCCAATATATCATATGACTCAGCACACATAACCGATGTGTTAGAGTTTCTCTCAAAGCTATTCTTTGAAGAGAAGTTGAGTTATAGTGCTATTAACTGTGCCAGAAGTGCACTATCGGCATATTTGGGGCCGGGATCGGGACACCACCCTGTTGGGTCATACCCTCTAGTGTCCAGGTTTATGAAGGGCATCTTCATCACGAAACCTCCCAGGCCCAGATATACGGAAATATGGGATGTAGGCACAGTATTAACACTGCTCCGCCGGTGGGCGCCGGCAACATCCCTGTCCCTGGTCCAGCTCACATACAAAGTAGTGATGCTAATGGCGCAGGTGTCAGCGCAACTGGCCCAGTCGTTACACAAGCTTCGACTGGATAGAATGATCATGTCTGCCAATAGCATCATGTTTTACGTGTATGACCTAGTAAAGCAGAGCAGACCAGGCACTACCGGCCTCAAGCTCCATTTTGCAGCTTGCCCCTTGGACCTCCGGCTATGTGTGGTAACACACCTGCAACTTTATATTAAGGTCACTAAGAGCCTCAGGGGCTCGGAACTAGCAATATTTGTTAGTTTTAAGAAACCTCATAAAAAGGTTTCAGTTCAGACCATTTCCAGGTGGCTGAAACAGGTTCTGACATATGCAGGAGTAGACACTGACTATTTTAAATCTCACTCCACCAGGGCTGCATCTACGTCAGCAGCGAGGACAATGGACGTCCCGCTAGACCATATCCTAGCGACCACAGAACGTACATTCCAAGCGTTCTATAACAAACCTGTCGCCAGACCAAGGGCTTTTGCCGACACTGTTTTTGTTCTGTTCTGTTATGTAGTTTCCCTGGATGAGATGATCTACTATTATTATGATTTGTCCATTGAAAGCATCAGCATGTTTTTAAAAGTTTTCATGTCTGAATGCATTTATCTCTCATCCATGGTCAACCTATATAGTGTGTGGCTTGGACTTGCGTCCACGGCATGAAATCACAGAGCTTTGAAGTCTTCCGACGTAAAATAGTAAGATTAAACGAGAACTTACCAGTTTGAAGTTTGATCTTTATTATATGAGGAGTTACGATGAGCGATTATGTGCCCGCAGCTCCCAACCCTCACAAAAGATCAGCTGGTATTACAAGTCTCTCGTATCTTACTATATTCAGTTCAACAACTGTTATTCTGTGATTTCACACCGCTGCTTTGAAGGTTGACGCGCATGCGGGCTGACGGCCTTCTTCACGTAATCGCTCATCGTAACTCCTCATAAAATAAATATCAAACTTCAAACTGGTAAGTTCTCGTTTAATCTTACTTAATGTTTATCTCGTTTATTGTTACAGCCCTGTCCCACGGTATGAGTTCATTCCAAGAGCTCTCCCGAGTTTTAAAAAAATCGAACTCGTGGTAAGCACGGAGAATAGAAACATAGAAAATAGGTGCAGGAGTAGGCCATTCGGCCCTTCAAGCCTGCACCGCCATTCAACCTGATCATGGCTGATCATCCAACTCAGTATCCTGTACCTGCCTTCTCTCCATACCCCCTGATCCCTTTAGCCACAAGGACCACATCTAACTCCCTCCTAAATATAGCCAATGAACTGGCCTCAACTACCTTCTGTGGCAGAGTTCCAGAGATTCATCACTCTCTGTGTGAAAAATGTTTTTCTCATCTCGGTCCTAAAGGATTTCCCCTTTATCCTTAAACTGTGACCCCCTTGTCCTGAACGTAGTGGGTACATCGGAGCTCGGGGACGTCTCTTAGCGGGTCGTAACGCTAACGGCACGTAGTCGGGAAGACTCGCTAACGGCAGGTAAGCACGGGAAGACTCGTTGAACATGTTGAAAAATGTCCACGAGAGCCCCGAGTACCGACGAGTGGCCATTACCGAGTAAATCTCCGAGTTCGAATCAGGGCAAACTCGGGAGAGCTCTTGGAATGAACTCGTACCGTGGGACAGGGCTTTAAGTATCATAAACTATTGATTCTCTTTCCAATAACATATTGTTCTGCCTGCTGCTTATTAATCAATCAAGAGAAAGTAAATAAACTACACCAGAAAATAAGGTAATGCTTGTCAGACATATTAACAAAGAAAACACATGTAATGAAATATCAAAGGCCCACCCTCACCTGTCTGTCAAAGGTGTGATAACTAGTCGTTCAGTGCAACCCAAAATTCATTTTGATAGATAAATTCCGTATCAGTAATCCCAACTCTTATATCTTGTGTTTCTTCTCTGAAATAACTCGGCATTGTTTCAGCCACTCAAAGTCAGTCACTGCTCTGATATGCATTTTTACCTATCAAGATAAAAGGAAGCAGATAAATAATAAACAGCATATTATCGAAATTGTCTAAAATTTAAACAGATTATCTGCAGTGGGCAGTGTGGTTACCAACAAGGAAAAGTTTTTAAAAAGCAGATTTCATTCTGCATAGTGGCATTAAATCATAGACCTATCATTTTTTATTGTCACCAACTAAGAAACTTATAATTTAATGAATAAACATGAAACAGTGACTGCAACAACCACATTTTATACGAGGTTCAGCAAGTATTTATTTCCAGTTAGTCATAATAAAAGGCCTTGACAGGGTCTGATCATCACTAGCAGGGCCCAGCCAGTATTTATTGCCCATCCATAATTGTGCTGGAAACAGTGCAGAGGAGATTCATCAGAATGTTGCCTTGGATGGAATGTTTGAGTAATGAGGAGAGACTGGAGAGGTTGGGTCTGTTTTCCCTGGAGTGGAGGAGCTTAGGAGGGCATGATTGAGGTATATAAAATTCTAAGCGGTACAGATCCGGTAGACTGAAGGAAAATTTTCCATATGTCTAAGAAAAATCAGGTAAAGACTGACAGTAGTGAACCAGATGGATTTTACAAGAGCCTAGTAATTTTGTTGTCATCATTGTTAATGACTTCTTGACTTTTCTGATAACTGTTAATTTAATTTAATTCCACAACTGTGATGTTCGAATAGTAATTCAAGTCTTTGGATTGCTGTTGCAGTTCTCTGGTTCACTAATCCCATAATTTAAATACTACACTTGATAAGCCAAATTTACTCGAGCTGTTGGGACTAGGGATTGCAAAAAATGTTAAACCTACAAGAATTCCATTCCCTTTCTTTAAAGAACTCGTCCATCTTTATTGGACCACCCACTCACCAAAA
Organism: Amblyraja radiata; assembly: GCF_010909765.2. Lineage (NCBI taxonomy): Eukaryota > Metazoa > Chordata > Chondrichthyes > Rajiformes > Rajidae > Amblyraja > Amblyraja radiata. The sequence goes on along the minus strand of NC_045960.1, from coordinate 21,832,324 downwards.
TCCATCCACCCACGCACCAAAATCCATCCACCCACCCATCCATCTAGGATAAATTATTACAAAGAAACATTGAGAACTGATGAATTATTTCAAGAATGTAATATCCATGAGTAACCAATGAAACAAATAATATAATAGGCTGTGGGTGCTGTGAATATTTGTAACACATATCGGCAATTGTTTCGCTGAACACCTCTGCTCAGTCCGCCTAAACATACATTTTTTCCCGGTTGCTAAACACTTTAATGCCTCCTCCCATTCCCATACAGATGTTTCTGGCCTGTGCGTCCTGAAGAGTGAGGCCCAATTCAAATTGGACGAACAGCACCTCATATTTTGCTTGGGCAGCTTACAACCCCGCAGTATGAATATTGACTTTAACTTCAAGTAACCCTGGCTTTCCCTCTCTCTCCATTCCTCCCCCATCCGAGTTCTCTGACCAGTCTGACTGTCCTCCTTATTAAATGTTATCTTTAATATAGACTGGGCATTCGTTTCGCTGAACATCTTCGCTCAGTCCGCCTGGACCTACCTGATCACCGGTTGCTAAACACTTTAATTCTCCATCCCATTCCGACACTGACTTTTCTGTCGTAGGTCTCCTCCATTGTCAGAGTGAGGCTAAACGCAAATTGGAGGAACAGCATCTCATATTTTGATTGGGCAGCTTACAGCCCAGTGGTATGAATATTGAATATTGATTTCTCTAACTTCAAGTAAGCCCGGCTTTCCCTCACTCTGGGCACCCACTTGCAAGCCAGATTCAGGTTACAGGTGAAACACAATATTCCCCCCAACACAAACAGTGACTGAATGAAGCAATAATCTCAAGCTACTGGGAATATCTTTGTGTAGGAATCTATTTTTGCAATGTGTTTTTAAGCACCATGTAATTGAATTTTGATAGTTTGTGAATAAGCTGCCAAAATGTTGTCAGGTTGAGAAATATATTCTGCACTCTGTATCTATTGTACTTGAATTTGACTTGATTGTGATTATGCATAGTATTATCTGATTGATGGGGACAATCTGTGAACTTGAGCACAGGGACAAGGAATAGCTTATGAACTCGAGGTTACAATTGTTAAGAACCTAGACAGAATAACAACCCCTTCTCGGATGAATGTAATGCCAACCAGCCCCCTTGGATCATGACCAATAAGGAAGGGACATTACATGGGGCAATTGTTCCTGAAACATTAAAAGGCTCCACAAGAATTGATAGGCTAACACATCCTAATCATCCTCTACAGATAAGAAAGCCTGTTTTTCAGTTCTTTGTTCTGTAAGATCTGTAGTTTTGTGCCATAGCTTTGCTTAGTACTTTGGCTCTGCTGATTTTTACTTTGTTATGATGTTGTGATGTTTGTAAACTGCAAATAAAGAAGCATTGTAACTTACTACCGGACCACAAGCAGTGTTCTATCACTAGCACTATTGCAGGTTACGATGTTCAACTTTGCATTTTAGTTGCAATATGTGGCAACATGTGACAATGATTTGATATAGAATGAGGCAGTGTTGGAAGCAATCAGCAGGTAAGTCGACAGTTGTAGTGGGGGAGGCAGACCATTTTGTCAAAATTTCAATTGAAGGGCTGAATCTTTACAGGCCCGACCTCCGACCTCCCCTTACTGATTATTGATCATGTTCCAACTGGTACATGCAGGAACACATGTAATCTTTAATTCCGGAGAATTGATGAAGCCACAGTTTAAAAGTCCTCGCTTTCCAAAAACACACCAACTGCTATAGAATCATACCAATTTACTAAACTTTTGACAAAACTAAAAGCACAATAATAAACCATACAAAAATGGTTAATTTCTTTAAAAAAATGAATAGCAAGATGTCCCCCTGTAAATGGCATTGGCCAATTAGGCTAATTCATCATTGATGTAAACGAATAATAAAAACGAGTAAAATCAGAAATTAAGATACACGTATAATTCTTTCACCGTACCAATTCATCAAAGATGTCCCTCTGGTGAACATGAATGGTGACAAGAGTTTCAAACTGGATTCTTTGAAACTTAGTCAGGTCGTGAGTTGTTTGACCGATCAACACGTTCAACAGCTCCAGGAACTTTTGATTAGTTGTTTGCATGATCTTTTTACTGTCTTTTGAACCTTTGATTGCATCCTCTGAGTCCCGTGTCCACAGTATCTGGATAGCTAGAATTCCCACCTGTAGGAATAAACAGACCGAGATCATATGTACACAAAATTTGAACCAGTGCAACCTTCAGTGTGATGTATATTGATTTGTAAAAAGTAAGTCAAGACATTTTTTATATAAAGATAAAATACCAATTTTAGCAACAGCAATAACTTGACCCCAATGAAACATGCCCACGATGTAGAAGACAGCAAAATATCGCTCGTATATACCTCATTGCAGCCTTTGAACTTTTTTTAGATTACACTTTCTCTGTAGCTGTTTCACTATATTCTGCACTCTATTTCCTTTTCGTGCTACCCAATGTACTCATGTATTGTATGATTTGCCTGGATAGCTCATTGTGGACCTTGCACTTTTTAAAATCTGCACTTTCTCTATAGTTGTAACGCTATATGCTATAACTATATTCTGCAATCTTTTTTCTCTATCATACTACCCGTTGTTCATGTGCAATGGCTTGATTGTATAGTATATTTTGACTGGACAACATGCAAACTAAGTTTTTCACTTTATCCCGGCACACATGACAATAATAAACCATTATCAATACCAAAAGCCAAAGGAAGGATGTAATTGCGTTGGAGAGAGTGCTGAGGAGATTTACCAGGATGTTGCCTCGGGTGAAGCATATCAATTATGAGGAGAGATTGGATGTGCTGTGTTTGTTTTCCTTGGAACAGAGGACACTGAGGGGGACTTGATGGAGGCAAACAAAATTACGAGAGGCGTAGGCAGGGTAGAAATTAAGAAACATTTCCCATGGCAAATGGGTCCACAACCAGAGGTTATTGGTTCAAAGTGAGGAGTAGGAACTTTAGAAGGGATCTGTGGAAGATTTTTTTTTAAACAGAGTGGTTACAATTTGGACCATACTGTTTGAGAAAACAGGTACTCAGACCACATTTAAAAAGCAGTTGGATAAGCACTTGAGTGGCTGAGAAACGGGAAAAAAACATATTAGGGTTGATAGCCCCATGATGGTTGGCATAGACATGTCCAAAGGGCCCAATTCTGTGCTTATGACTCTAGAACCGAGTTCTGAATGATAACATAGAAATCTGGTCTCAAACTCGGCTTAATAATAATAATAATAATACATTTTATTTATGGGCGCCTTTCAAGAGTCTCAAGGACACCTTACAAAAATTTAGCAGGTAGAGGAAAAACATGTAAGGGGAATGAAATAAATAGTCGAGACATGACTAGTACACAAAGTAAAGACAGAATACAATTCAAAACACAATATGAGGCAATTAGTGCACAGATGAAAAGGGAGGGGGACGTGGGGCTAAGGATAGGCAGAGGTGAAGAGATGGGTCTTGAGGCGGGACTGGAAGATGGTGAGGGACATGGAATTGCGGATCAGTTGGGGGAGGGAGTTCCAGAGCCTGGGAGCTGCCCTGGAGAAGGCTCTGTCCCCAAAACTGCGGAGGTTGGACTTGTGGATGGAGAGGAGACCGGCTGATGTGGATCTGAGGGACCGTGAGGGTTGGTAGGGGGAGAGGAGGTCAGTGAGATATGGGGGGGCCAGATGGTGGAGGGCTTTGTAGGTGAGGATCAGGATTTTGTAGGTGATCCGGTGGGAGATGAGAAGCCAGTGAAGTTGTTTGAGGACTGGAGTGATGTGATGCCAGGATTTGGTGTGGGTGATGAGTCGGGCGGCTGCGTTCTGGACCAGTTGGAGTCGGTTGATGTAGGTGGAGCTGATGCCAAGGAGAAGTGAGTTGCAATAGTCCAGTCGGGAGGAGATGAAGGCATGGATGAGTCTTTCAGCAGCGGGAGGTGTGAGAGAGGGTCTGAGTTTGGCAATGTTGCGGAGATGAAAGAAGGAGGTTTTAATGACATGGCGGAGGTGAGGCTCAAGGGAGAGGGTGGAATCAAAGATCACGCCAAGGTTGCGGGCCTTGGGAGATGGGGAGACAGTGGTGCCGTCGATGGTGAGAGTGGGGTTATTGATTTTACTGAGTGTGGCTTTGGAGCCTATGAGGAGGAATTCTGTCTTCGCTGTTGAGGCTTAGGGATTAATATTGCACCAAATTGAACAGTTTAATTCAGTTTCAGACATATTGCAAGAAGATGAATTAGGTGACTAGGATAAGAAATTGGCATTCCCAATGTTCAGCTTGTAAAATTTCCAGCCAAGCAAATTGGCATCTTATAAACAACAGGAGAGGTGATAACAGCTGGGCATTTTCAATATCTGTGGAAATGGAAACTCAGTTCCTGGAAAATATTTCAGGCAGTAGATGAAAAACAGGAGGGATCCAAGGGTAGTGAAACAGTCGCAGAAAGAAGCTCATCAAAGACAATTCTCCAGCTATGACTAAATAGATAAGAATGTGACCAGGTGAATATTATCACAACTCTTTAGAACAATGATGTTGAGATAATGGAGGACGGTTTGGTCAACTGTGTCAAAAGATGGAGGCAGGTTAAGAAGAAAAAGGAAACATTATTTTACAATCTCATAGGATGTCATTGGTGATTTGAACAGTTATGTGGATAGGAAAGGTTTAGAGAGATCTGTGTTAAAAGCAGCCAAATGAGATTGGCTTAGATAGGCATCTTGGTCACAATAGACAAGTTGGGCAAATGTGCTTGTTTCTGTGTGGTACTATTCTATAAATCTTGATACTGACTAGACCAACACCACTTCCGATAAACTTGGTGAGGAAGTAATGGGCCTGTCCCACTTATGGGCCTGTCCCACTTAGGCGACTCTTTAGGCGACTGCCAGGGACTAATTTTAATGGAATTCACCTACGACACCTGGTGACAGCCTACGACAACACCTACGTCAACCTACGACAACAAAATTCTCGCCATTGTCGGCGAAAAATGTTCAACATGTTGGAAAATTTTCTGCGACAGTGGCGACAATTTGGGCTGTCGAAGGTAGCCATAGGTGCAGTCGTAGGTTGTTGCCAAGTTAACATAGGTTGTCGCCTATGTTGACTTTGGTGAATTCCATTGTCCTAGTCGCTGGCAGTCGCCTAATAAATTGCCTAAGTGGGAGAGGCCCATAAGGTTAGAGAGGAAGTGGCAGTTTGCAAAATAAAAGTCAAGGGTTGTTTCTTTAAAGAGATGAAGGATGACAGCAGGTAAGGAGAGGCGCACAGTACATGCGTAAAAAGATTAACAATACTGACTAGTGTAATGATTTTGAAGAAATATTGCGAAGTCTGCATTTTAAAGTCAAGGGGGCAGAAATGGACAATGATTGTACAAATAGATTTGGAGATTCAAAGATAAAGGATTTCAACAATTGGCTTAGAGCAATTACACATAGAAGATCTAACCCTGGCTAACCCAGGCTATCAGTGATAACATGCATCTGAAGTACAAGACAATAATTGTATTGGATTACCTGGCCAGGAGCTTCATAAAGGAAAGATATTAGGTGGAAGTCTGGTTCACTGAAGCTGTAGTATGCTAATTTGATTACAGTGTGCAATGACAATTGCTGCATACGCAATAAGTCACTTAACCATAATTCCACAGGGCCCTTAGCAATCACGGGGGCAATCAACTAAACAACAAATCATTAAAAAAAATAGGGATATTAGACAGAAAATTGCAAATATGCAGACCTAAATCTCCAGTGTAGAAATACAGAGCAAGCTATCTCAAAATTATTTTCAAATGCTCTCAAATATGAAATATCTAGGTAACACAATATCCAATATCTAGGGTTAAAAAAAAAAAAAAATCTGAATGAACTCACTTGAATTTGTTCTTCCTCCCTGGAAATAACAGACAATATGCGATCATAATCCTTTGGATGGAATTCCACTTTATTTACATTATCAAATATTCCTGCTAAGTGGGCCTGAACAAAGCATAAAAAAAAATTATGACCCTTGAACAAAAGTGGGCCCAATTGCACTAAAAATACTGTACAACACTATATTAGGCTCATTTAGAACTGTACAGTGAAGCCTAGTTTTTAATCAAGGGCAGCACAGTAGTGTAGGTTGTGGAGCTGCTGCCACACAGTGCCAGAGACCCAAATTTGTATCTGAACTTGGTGCCATCTGTGTGGAGTTTGCACCTTGTGATCACATGGGTTTCCTTCCACATCCCAAAGACATGCAGGTTTCTAGTTAAATTGGCCACATAGAACTAGTGAATGGGTGGTTGATGATCGGCATGAACTCAGTGAGCTGAAGAGCCTGTTTCCATGCTGTATCTTTCAAATTCAAAGCAAAATAACACTGAACAAGGCAGGGTGGGTGGGCACTGAGAGTGGAGGAAACACAGTGGAGCAGCCAGTAGAGCACAATCGTCATTTGTCTGCTTGGATTCTGATGGAAAATTGTATGAGACAGGGCTTTTGAGGAATATACAGCAAGCATGTAAGACCTCAAGCAGGCAGTTAAATGTCATTGGAAAAATAGATTAAAGAAAACCCAAAGTTTTTTTATATGTACATTAGAAACAAGAGGGCAACTAGAGAGATGATAGGACTGCTCAAGGATAAAGGGGAGAATTCATATGGAGTCAGAGGATGATGGGAAGACCCTAAACTAGTACTTTATATCTATATTCATCAAGGAAAAGGCATGGAAGATAGTGATATCAGTGCAGGGTACACTAATATGCTGCAGCAGTTTGAGATCAAGAAGTGGTGTTGGTTTTCATGAAAAGTATTAAAGTGCAAAAATCTTCAATGCTGATGTGATCTTGATGTTGTCGAAGTAGCGATGAAATCTTCAAGTTGTTAGGAGTAAATATCACAAGCAATTTGTTGTGGGTCAGCAATATTGAATGGCCAAGAAAGCACACAAATTCCTTTACTTCCTTAGAAGTTCGTTATTAGGAAGTTCGGCATGTCCGCAATTACTCTCACCAACATTAACAGATGTGACATACAAGCATTTATTGGGATGCATTACAGCATGTTTGGGAACAGCTCCATACAAGACCACAATAAATTGCAGAGTTGTGGATGTAGCCCAGGCCATCACACAAACCAACCTCCCTGCCAATGACTCCATCAGAAAGGCCACCAGCATAATCAAAGTCCAATCTCACGCCGGCCACTCCCTCTTCTCCACTCTGCCATCAGGCAAGAGGTCTAGAAGTTTGAAAAGGAATATCTCATCTCCAGATTCAGGGCTCTTCCCAGCAGTTATCAGACAACTGAACCATCCTATCACTAACTGGAGAGCGGTCCTGACCTCCCATCTAATTCATTAGAGACCTTCGGACTATCTTCAATTGGAGTTTACCTTGCGCTAAACGTTATTCCCTTTATCTTGATTTGTACACTGTGAACAGCTTGATTGTAACGTATAGTCTTTTCACTGAATGGATAGCATACAACAAAAATGCTTTTCACTATACCTGAGTACACGTGACAATAATAAACTAAACTAAAGCTGGGGACTCAATAAGGCCGACCTCAATACAATGCTGTCAATATACTATCAGTTTGTCTTCTGGCCAACAAGAGGCCTAAACACCCGTGATCACTGCTACATAACCATCAAAAATGCAAACTGCTGCATTCCCAGACTGCACTTTGGTAAATCTGATTACCTGCCCGTGCTTCTACTCCCTGTTTACAAACAGAAACTGAAGCAAGAGGATCTGGTGCAGAAACTCGTGCAGTGCTGGTCTGAGGAAACAGATGACACGCTTCCAGGCTGCTTTGATTCATTGGACTGGTCCATATTCAAGGAATCTTTGCCTAAACTGGATGAATATGCTATTGCTGTCACAAAGTTTAGCAACAAATGTGTAGAGGACTGTGTGTTCTAAAGAAGATGATACTTGTATTCCCCAATCAGATACCATGGATGAATCCTGAGGTTCACTCCCAGATGAAGTCTAGGTCTGCAGTATTCAACACAAATAATGTAAGTGGTACAGGAAATCTATCTATGACCTTTGCAGAGCCACTAAGAATGCCAAGAGGGAATTCTGGACAAATCTGGACTCCCAAGGCAATGACACGGATGCCCGTAGTTTGTGGCAAGGCTTGCACACTATAACGGGCTGCAAAGCGAAGGCATGTAGTATTGCTGGCAACAATAGGTCCCTCTCCGATGAACTCAATGCATGTACATCCGCTTTGAAGAGAAGGTCAGTGGTGGAATGCCACCCGCTCCATAGATGTACCTGTACCAACGGTTACCGAGGCAGATGAAAGATTGACTTTTCTGAGAGTGAAACGGAAAGCATCTGGTCCCGATGGAGTTCCTTGCACAGGACCTGTGTGGATCAGCTGGCAGAGATATCCACAGACAATTCACATTATATAGACAACAAGGACTCTTACGTTAGACTCCTGTTTATCGATTATCCCCATCCAAACACATCTCCAAACTCCAGGACCAAGGAATCAGCTCCCGGTCTGCCTCTGAATCCTCGACTTTCTGACCAACAGACCTCAATTATTGAGGATAGGGGAGAACATCTCATCCGAAATAACTCTCAATACTGGTGCCCCGCAAGGATGCATTCTCGGTCCCCTACTACTCCCTTTACACTCACGACTGTATGGCTAAATTCGGCTCTATGCCCTATACATGTTTGCAGGCGACACCGCTGTGGTGCACCAAATCACGAATAATGATGAGACCGAGTACAGGAAGGAGATAGAGAATTCCTCCATGTCAGCAAGATGAAGGAGCTTGTTATTGACTTCAGGAAGCATGGTGGAGTACATGCCCCAATGGTGCTGATGTGGAAATGGATGAGAGTTTCCGGTTTCATCCGGTACATTAATAGTACCGATGATCTGTTGTGGACCAACCACATTGATACAACAGCCACATCAATGCCTTTATTTCCTGAGGAGACTGAGGAAATGCAACATGTCTCCAATGACTCTTGCAAAGTTCAACAATTGCACCATAGAAAGTATTATGTCGGGTTGCGTCACAGTTTGATTTGGGAATAGCTCTGCCCAAGAATGCAAGACATTGCAGAGTAGTAGATGTAGTCCTGTTCATCACACAGACAAGATTTCCAACCATTGACTTCATCTACACTTCATGCTGCTTTGGAAAAGCAGCCAACATTATCAATGAACAAGGGTCATGAACGAAAATGTCACCTAATCATGTTCTCCAGGGAAGCTGCCTGACCCACTGAGTTACTCCAGTACTTTGTGTCCTTTTTTGTAAATCAGCATCTACAGTTCCTCATTTCAACATAATCAATGTCTTGTCCCACGCTGAACTTTCCTTCCTCTCTCCGTTCACATCTGGCAGAAGGTACATAAGCCTAAAAGCACGCACCGCCAGATTCAGAAACAGCTTATTTTCCTCAGTTATCAGGCTTCCAAATGATCCTTAAATAAGCGAGGGTACTGTTGAATTCACCTCTACCCTATCGAGGACATTGGACTTTGTCTAAGGAACTGATGAGCTACGTCGTGCTACAATGCTGTGAACTATATTATGCACTCTGTATCTTCCCCTTTGCTCAATCTATTGTACTTGAGTTTGAACTGACCGTATCTATGTATGTAAAATCTGATCTATTTGGACAGCATGCACAACAAAGCCTTTCATTGTACCTCAGGACATGTAACAATAATAAACCTAAACCTTTCATTACTTAAAATACAGTTATACTTAGGACATATTTGGCACAGAGGTGACATGCAGCCAAGTATGCTGCAGTAGATTTTATGCTCTGCAGAAGACTACTTCAATGCTATTTATCTTTAATTGGCCTTCCAGCATACATTTCCCATTCATGTGACCATCTGATTTCCTTTTGAAATTGTGTGAACTATTTGCCTCAATAATTTCTGTGGTTGTGAATTCCACAGCGTCTCTGAGAAAATACGTTTCTCCTTATATTTCTATTAGATGCAAAAGTGACTTGCATTTATGACCCCCCCAGTTTTAGATTATTTTCCCCAGAAGTATTTTCTTCAGTGTGACTAAGTTAATTCTATTCATCTTTTTAAATCCCCCTATTTGAACACTTCCAAGCCTTTGCTTGCCTAAAGAAAACTGTCTGAATTGATTCATTCTTTTCTAAACTCCTTCTGGTGATGCTATGTCTTTTTTTATCATTATGGAGACCAAATTATGTGCTACACTGTACAAATTTCATAAATGTTTGACATAATTTCAGTCCTATGAATGTTGTGCGCCCAGAATGAAATAAATCCCAGAGCTTAATTAACACATTTTATTGATTTGCTAACTCGCAATACAACTTTTTAAAGGCTATTTTTATTTTCCTTAAGTGGCTTACCTCACGTTTATCTATTATAAAGATTAGGAAGAATTTGAAGGTTTTGGATTGGTGCAATAAAAGAGTTATAAGTAGAGCCAGGATTTTGCCATAAATGTCATGTGCCTTTTCATGCCTTTTTTGATGATTTCACCAGGATAATGCCAGAACAGAGGGGCCAGACATACCCCCATCCACATAAACGGGACTGAGGTGGAGTGCGTCTCCAACTACAAATTCCTCGGAGTACACATCTCAGAGGATCTGTCCTGGTCCTTCAATACCACCAAATTGATCAAAAAGGCGCAGCAGCGCTTTTACTTTCTGAGGAGGCTCAAGAAAGCTCACCTGTCCCCCCAGATCCTGTCCAACTTTTACCGCTGTACCATCGAAAGCATCCTGACCACCTGCTTCACGGTATGGTACAGCAGCTGCACCACAGCTGACAGGAAGGCACTGCAACGGGTGGTGAAAACCGCTCAGCACATCATCGGTGCCCCGCTCCCTGCCATGGATGCCCTCCACCGAAAACGGTGTCTGAGACGGGCCGGGAAAATCATCAAGGACCCCTCTCACCCTAACCATGGACTGTTTGCCCTCCTCCCATCAGGGAGGCGGTGCAGGAGCCTCAGGTCTCGCACAAGCAGGCTGAGGAACAGCTTTTTCAACAACACCAGTACACTGCTGAACTCGGAGTCCCGAGGCTAGCCATCCTTAGACTCTCCCACTTGTATACAGTTATCTGCCTATGTATCAGTTTTAATTCATCCACAATCCACACATTGTTAACCAGTATTTTTTTAACTTTTATTGTATGCCAACTTTGTATTTTTATTTTTACTTCTACTATCTTGCACTATGACTATGACCAGCGCTAAACTGCATTTTTGTTGTACCTATACTTGTATTTGTGCAATGACAATAAAGTTGAATTGAATTGAATTGAATTTTCATGATCGAGTGCCTAAATCAGCCTTTATTTGCCATTTTGCTAAAAAGTCGTGCTATTTTCTCTAGTTGTACCGTGATTACAATGACGTTTTCTATGTTAACACGTTAATATTAATGTTATTATTAACGTGTTAACATACTATAACTTATTAGAAAACTTCCACCACCGGGGCAATACGGGGGGTGCCACCATCGGTCATTCATTCGTTTGTGCCGCTGCCCGCTGGTGTGCCGCTACCCGCTGGTTCAATTTTCTCCAAGATCTATTTAAGAAAGAACTACAGATGCTGGAAAAATCGAAGGTAGACACAAAATGCTGGAGAAACTCAGCGAGTGAGGCAGCATCTAACGAGAGAACGAATAGGCGACGTTCCATGTTGAGACCCTTCTTCAGACCGATGTGGGGAGGGGGGGGGGGGCGGGAAAAATAAAGTTAGAGGCGGACTCAGTAGGACTAGAAGGAGAGCTGGGAGAAGACAAGGGATATCTAAAACTAGAGAAGTCATTGTTGATACCGCTGGGGTGTAGACTACCCACGCGAAATACCCAAGCTTGTCTCCTCACTACATTTACTGCTGGCTCCAGTCGCAAATCTGAGTTTTCGAGTGATCTGTGCAAGGCATTCATTGATGCTGGAATTCCACTGTGGAAATTGGAAAACAAATCTCTCAGAGGTTTTTTAGAGAAATACACAGAGGAACATATACCAAGCGAGTCATCATTATAGAAAAATTATGTTGACATCAACTTCAACATTGTTTTCCAGAAAATTAGAGATGAAGTTGCATACAAAAATATGAATTCCAATAGGCAAGGCAACCGATGCTGTGGGGAGATATGTTGCCAATGTGGCCATCGGTACACTGGACGCAGGTCAACCATCAAAGGAGTATTTGTTGACATCGGAAGTATTGGGGAAGTCAAACAGCTCAACAATTGCTCAGTTGTTTACATCTTCACTTGCTGTATTTTGGCCAGAAGGTATAAACCACGAGAATGTACTTCTGTTTGTGACTTAGTTTTATTCCCCAAAATGTTGCATTTGACATGCTTAGCTCAAGGACTTCATAAAATTGCCAAGCACAGAAGTAGCTTGTTTCCAAATGTCGATCACCTAGTTTCCAATGTCAAGAAAATCTTCCTCAAAGTACCGTCATGTGTGCAAGGAAATGGCACACGAGATTCCGCTACCTCCTCAGCCTGTTTTGACGAAGTAGGGTACATGGCTCTCTGCTGTACTCTACTATGCTGCAAATTTTGAAAAGGTAAAATAAATCGTCAACTGTTTTGAAGAAGATGAATCTGCTGCAGTCAGGTTCATCAGTGAAATCATGCAGAAAAAGTCCCTCCACAGCGATCTTGTGTTTATTGCTTCCAATTTTGCAAACTTTCCACAAGCTATCACTTCCCTTGAGAAACGTGGTGAAACATTAGTGAATAACTTGCAGGTTTTCAACTAAGTAACTGATGATATTCGTAAAATTCCTGGCGATATAGGTAAAGACATACAAGGAAAATGTGAGAGAGTAATTTTAGCTAACAATGATCTTGAAGAAATACAAAACATAGCGAAAGTTCTCAAAGGTAGTTGTAATGCACAAGACATTGACATGAATATAGAGTCTGTAGCTTGTTTTGGGTATGCACCAGTGACCTCAGCTGGGGTAGAAAGAAGTTTTTCACAACTGAAGCATATTCTGTCTGACAGACGGCATCGTTTAACACCAGATAATTTGAAAAAAATGCTAGTAATTATGTGCAACCAGGCAACTTTGGTCATTTAGTGTAGTATACCTTTATATTATTATTTTTAACCATATTTTGGTGGAAATAAATGCCTTTTTTTGTCAATAAATGTATTTTTCGTGCCTTTTTGTAATTTAATATGCCTTTTGCCTCCCTATTTCAGAGTTCTTTAGTGCCTAAACATCCTGGCTGTAGTTATAAGACATGAAAAATGTCAGTGGTAAAGTTAGGTAGTAGAAGCAGGAGGTGCTTCTCAATCCTTCCAGCTTCTCCCCGAGGCAAAGGAGATTGAGAGGAGATTTGTTACTGGTATGCTAGATCATGATTGCTTTGTATGTGATGATAAAGACAAACTGCTCCCATTAGTGATTCGTTCAAATATCGGGGGAGCAAAAATACAAAATGATGGGCAAAAGGAACAGTATGACAATCCATTCTATAAGTTTTCTCATGCATTCAATCTCTATGTTATACCCCAAGGTGATAATTGTGAATTTTTAGAGTTTTGAGGTTTGTTTTAAAGTTAAATATAACAGCACAAGGAGAAGACTTTAAAGGGCTAGTGGTTTTTTTAAAAATTATTAATCATAATGTTTATATTTGTTGTCTGACCCATCCTAGATGATCACCAAAGTATTTTAGAAGCCACATAAAAAAATAATACAGATCCACCACCGATCTTCCAGCAAATACTGGTCTGGCACCTCCTTTAATTCGTACAGAAGTACGAGAACACACTTAAACCCCCACCGCCTACCCCACCCGGCAGACACCCCGAAAATGCAGCGCCAGAGTCGGCTGATCTGCTCCCATAGCTGACATCCGCGGCCGATGGGCAGGTCGAGTTTACCGGCTGCGGCCAGGGCTTTGGAACTCCGGCTCAGCTGATCCGTTGCCATAGCCAACATTTGTGCCCGGCCAGTATCTTGGCCCCCTAAGACCCTGACCTCTGTTGGTCTGGCAAAACAAATAATATGGCAAGGCTTTGAAACCAAGGGTGCTGGAAAATCGGTGGTGACCTGTACATCCATTTTTTTGCTGCATCTGATTTTTTTGCCTTTAGCACAAAAAACAAAATGCTTAAACAGACCTGAATGGTGTGCGAATCACTGGCCTGTCCAAGGATTTCCAATAATGCTGGATCAGAAACAAAAAAAAATCGTGGAAATAGCAATCGTTTTTTTTCCAGGTATCTGTAAAATAATAATGTAAAAACAGAAAATAAAAACATGAGGACATTTCCAAGGAAAATCTGTGGACCACATGCCAGTTTTTATTGTTTTATTATGATTGACAGCAGATCTCCAGTGGATTTGTTATTAACAGGGGATGTACTCAGCATAATACTTACATATTAAAGTTTAGGCTGGTCAGAAATTATAAATGCTATTAATGTTAGAGAATAAAGTACAGATGAAAGTTAAACATTCTTGTCAGCACAATACAATACAATACAATACAATTTATTGTCATTAAATGTCAAGCACACTATATTTGTTAATATTTCTACAGTTACTTCTGCTATCATGCACATACCCATACTGCAAGTTGAATATAATACAATTGATGAATGATGAAACACTATTTGCATTAGTCAGATTGAATTGGTTTTTACATGATTTCGACTGGGAACTTGAGAACTATTTAAAGGTTATTGACAAACAGAAAGAACCTCTTGTACCATTCTGAACAGTGCCTCCAATGCGCAGGCGTGCCAGCCTCCCATCTGGCCGGGAACCTCACGGGTGCGCACCTGCGCAGTAGATTGGATACACCCATCCAATTGGTGGATGGTAACGTGGGGCTTGTGGGACCTGGGACAAGGCATGCTCCACAGCTTGCCGCAGGGAGCCAATGAAGAGGGCCTTACTCAGATCCAACCTCCCCAATCACCACTGATCCAGACAATGCTGGAACAAGAGCTACCTCCAGAGAGCGTCAACGTTTGCCAGCGGTCGTCAACGTGCAGTTCCCAACCAACAACCCATCAGTCCTCAAGGATGTGCCATCGCCGTGGGGAAAGCCATGTTAGGTGGTCAGCAAAGGATGATATGCCAGTTCTGCAAAAAGGTAGGGCATCTTAAGAAGGTGTGTTTTACCAAGAAACGCACCATGGGAAAACAACAAAATTCAGCCATCAACCTCACATGGAAACGTCCGGTCAGAAGATTCAAATACTGTTTAACTTCCCTACGTTGTTAAATTCACAGTTGATAACCAACCTAAGAAATTTGAGCTTGATACTTGGTTAGTTGGCACCTTGGCAAGTGAATCGTCTTTACGCCATTTCCTCCACTACAACCTCCCATTTCAGTGTTCTGCAGCTATACCGGAGAAAGCGCCAACGTTCGTGGTGTCTTCACAGCTGAAATGGTCCATCGTGGTGAGCTGTTCCACTTGCCTGTACATGTTGTTAGATGAGGTCAACAGCCTAATTTGCTGGGCAGAAATTGAATTAAGAGCATGCTGTGGCGGTCCCTGTGGGGTAGGCCACTCCTTGGATCATCCCCCTCGCCGATTGAGGGACAGGGGCGTTGGTCTGCCACGGGGTTTCCAGACGACTCCCGAGGGGTGGAGATAAGGGTGTCGGTTGTGTGTTCTCGTACGAGTACTATTAAAAAGCTTCTTTTGAATCCGCCTGGTGTCCGGTCTTTTCCTGACCTCGACCAGGCCACTACACTGGTGACCCCGCGTCGTTCATCACGCATCGTGATGGAGAATAATGCCGTTGCGTTGAAGCTCCCAACTCTATGGACCGAAGAACCCGAAACCTGGTTCCAGCTGGCAGAGGCACAGTTTGCTGTGAGAGGTATCACGCAGGACGAGACTAAATATTATTATGTGGTTGGCTCGTTTGACCAACTAACTGCGAGGCGAGTTAAGCCTTTCCTCAGGGCCCCCCCGGTAGCGAACAAATATAATGGCCTTAAAGCATTTCTCATCAGGAGGTTTGGCCTGGGTGACGCCGAGCGGGCAGCTCGCATTTTCAGAATGGACGGCCTGGGCGACCGCAAGCCGTCTGCCCTCCTGGAAGACATGCTCACCCTAATGGGGGACCATGAGCCGTGTTTTTTATTTAAATATGCTTACCTGCAGCAGCTGCCTCCCGACATTCGCATGCAGCTCGCCAGGGATCCGTTTACCGACATGCAGGCGCTGGGTGAACAAGCCGACGAGCTGTGGAATTCTCACCATCACAACCTGGAAGCAGTGGACGTCCTTCCCGAGGCGTTTGGAGACTCAGAGCAGGTCGGGACCGCTATCCACCGCGTCTCCGCTGCTCCCAGTCGGCCCCCGCGGCAAAATCCGGCGGCCATTGTGCATTCCACAGCAGGCACGTCCTTCCAGCACGGTCAGCCTGCAGTTCAAACCAATGCCAGCAGAGGTCGCCGACGCCCAAACCAGCCTAATTCGCCTGCAGTTCAACCAGACGCCAGCAAAGTTGGTTGGTGTTATTACCATCGCCGCTGGGGAGCTGCAGCCAGGCTTTGTCGACCACCCTGTTCGTTCTCGGGAAACTGAAGGGCCGGTCGTCAGTGATTCCTTCGGCGGCCGGCACGATTCATCGCGTTTTCGCTTGGGACCGCCGCAGTGGGGGACGTTTCCTCGTCGACACTGGTGCGGAAGTGAGTGTTCTGCCTCCCTCCATTGCCGACATCCGTGCGGGCAAACAAGGCCCCCTCCTCACCGCGGCGAACGGGAGTGCTATTCGCACCTACGGGTTTCGCACCATCCCGCTCAACTTTGGCCGCAACTCGTTTTCGTGGAGGTTCGTCATTGCAGACGTTTCCCAGCCGCTGCTGGGCGCCGACTTCCTTCAAGCCCATTCACTGCTCGTGGATGTCAAGCGGCGGCGCCTGATGCACTCTGTCACGCTGGAGCCGGTCTTCCTCCGTACTGGCGATCCGGTAGTACGCCCTGATGGCCCCCTGTCATCCGTGGATGCGACTTTCGCGCGCATCCTGGCAGATTTTCCCGGCATTCTCGAACCCAACTTCCGCTCCTCCACCCCGAAGCACGGGGTGGAGCACCATATCCCCACTACTGGCCCGCCTGTGCACGCCCGAGCACGTCGTCTCGCCCCAGACAAGCTCCGTCTAGCTCGGGAGGAGTTCCGCCAGATGGAGGCGATGGGCATCGTGCGTCCCTCCGGTAGCCCATGGGCCTCACCGCTCCACATGGTCCCTAAGAAGAACGGGGGCTGGCGCCCGTGTGGGGATTACCGTCGCCTGAACGATGCGACCGTCGCCGACAGGTATCCGGTCCCGCACATTCAGGACTTCAATGCCCATCTTGCTGGAGCATCCATATTTTCCAAGGTGGACCTCGTGCGGGGGTACAATCAGATTCCGGTCCGCCCCGACGATATCCCGAAGACGGCAATTATCACACCATTTGGTCTGTTCGAGTTTGTGCGGATGCCGTTTGGGTTGAAGAATGCCGCGCAGGCCTTTCAGCGGCTTATGGACTGCGTGTGCCGCGAATTGGACTTTGTCTTTGTGTACCTGGACGACATACTCGTGGCCAGTCGCTCGCGGCAGGAGCACTGCACCCACCTCCGTCAACTGTGTCAGCGCCTCAGCAATTTCGGTTTGGCTATCAACGCGTCCAAGTGCCGTTTCGGGGTGACGGCTATCGACTTCCTCGGCCACCGCGTGACTGCACAAGGGGTGGTGCCTCTGCCGACCAGGGTGGACGCTATCCGCAGGTTCCCCCGTCCGACCACAGTTAGGGGCCTGCAGGAATTCGTGGGGATGGTCACTTTCTATCACCGCTTCCTGCCGTCAGCGGCTGCAGTCATGCGTCCGCTTTTCCACCTGATTGCTGGTCAGCGCAGGGAGGTTGATTGGTCCGTGGAAGCAACAGCGGCATTTGAGAGGGCTAAGGAGGCACTGGCTGATGCCACAATGCTCGTCCACCCACGAGAGGACGCCACGACCGCCTTGACGGTGGATGCTTCTGAGGTTGCGGTTGGGGCAGTGTTGGAGCAGCTCGTTGAGGGTTCCTGGCGGCCACTTGCCTTCTTCAGCAGGCATCTCAGTGGTCCTCAGAGTCGTTACAGCGCCTTCGACCGTGAGCTCCTTGCCCTGTATCTCGCCGTACGTCATTTCCGGTATTTTCTGGAGGGGAGACCATTCACTGCATTCACGGACCACAAGCCACTGACCTTCGCGTTCGCCAAGGTATCAGACCCGTGGTCTGCCCGGCAGCAGAGGCAGTTGGCGTATGTGTCCGAGTACACTACCTCCATCCGGTTCATTGAGGGCAAATTTAACAGGGTGGCCGATGCCTTATCAAGACCTGCAGTCCACACGGTTCTCCAGGTCGGTGAGGGGATCAACTATTCCGCCCTGGCAGCCGCGCAGCTTGCTGACGAGGAGATGGTCGCCTACCGTACGGCGGTTTCGGGCCTGCAGTTGGAGGACGTTGTCTGTAGCCCTGGGGGTACCACGCTGCTGTGCGATGTCTCCTCTGGAGTTCCGCGACCCATCGTTCCCATCGCCTGGCGGCGCAGGGTGTTTGACGTGCTCCATGGACTTGCACATCCCTCCATCAGGGCGACAGTAGCCCTGGTAGCCTCCCGCTTCATGTGGCACGGGCTGCGGAAGGAGGTTGGACATTGGGCGCGCACTTGCATCCCGTGCCAGACCGCCAAGGTGCAACGACACGTGCACGCGCCATTGCAGGAGTTCCCCATTCCTCATAAGCGTTTCGACCACATTCATGTGGACATCGTGGGGCCGCTGCCGTCGTCCCAGGGCATGACGTACCTATTCACCGTTGTGGACCGCTTCACGCGGTGGCCTGAAGCCATTCCGCTACAGAATGCCACAACAACCACCTGTGCTCGAGCATTGCTGGCACACTGGATCGCCCGGTTCGGTGTTCCACTGGACATAACGTCCGACCGGGGGCCTCAGTTCACGTCAGAGCTGTGGTCGGCCATGGCACGCCTCCTGGGTGTTCGTCTGCACCACACGACGGCGTACCACCCGCAGTCGAACGGCCTAGTAGAGCGGTTTCACCGGCAGCTTAAGGGTGCCCTGAGGGCGCGGCTCACTGACCCAGACTGGGTAGACGCTCTACCGTGGGTTTTGCTGGGGATACGCACCGCACCCAAGGAGGACTTGGCCTCCTCCTCCTGTTTCAGTTGCGCGGTTGAAGCCGGCACATATCGATATCGATCGGCCGGCGCTGGTAGCGCTGCCCCGAAAGCGAGGGCGGCCCCTGTCTAGGGTACCTCCTCCTCTGGCTACTTCGTCCCCCGCACTTGTTGACCAGGCGCCTGTTCCAGGGCCGAGCGTTGTGTGCACCCGGGCTGGCCGCCGTGTACGCCCTCCTGTC
This sequence comes from Amblyraja radiata, assembly GCF_010909765.2. Classification (NCBI taxonomy): domain Eukaryota; kingdom Metazoa; phylum Chordata; class Chondrichthyes; order Rajiformes; family Rajidae; genus Amblyraja; species Amblyraja radiata. The sequence continues at coordinate 21,812,901 of NC_045960.1, read as the reverse complement.
CGTTTCGTACCTCGGGTACTTGGGGGGGGTCCTGTGGCGGTCCCTGTGGGGTAGGCCACTCCTTGGATCATCCCCCTCGCCGATTGAGGGACAGGGGCGTTGGTCTGCCACGGGGTTTCCAGACGACTCCCGAGGGGTGGAGATAAGGGTGTCGGTTGTGTGTTCTCGTACGAGTACTATTAAAAAGCTTCTTTTGAATCCGCCTGGTGTCCGGTCTTTTCCTGACCTCGACCAGGCCACTACAATGCCATCTGTGCTCTCCTACATCAGCCATATTGGTGGAAATCCTGGCCACGGTATTATAAAAGCACCAGTGTTTATTCCAAGCCACGCTTCAGGTCAGTACTGCGGCCTGACTGCTATTAATATTTCAGGACAACTTCCGACTGAAGTTTTGCAAGGCCCGGCCAGCACCTTATGCCGTAGACCCGAAGGTCGAAGAAGAACTCGATTGCCTCGAAAAATACAATGTGATAGAAACTGTAGAGTACTCTGAATGGGCGGCTCTGATCACTGAAGCGAGGTTCACCGGTCTATAATTCCCTAGATTCTACCGGCCTTCCTAAACAAAATAATAGGCTACTCTCCAATCCTCCGGGTCCAAGAAACCCTCTGCATCCTCTGACTTCAAGAACAAATTTTCTCATTATCTCTGAGCAGTCCTACCTTCTCCCTCTTGTTTTTGATGTACGTATAAAAAGCCTTTGAATATCAAACATAAGTTCCAGTTCAGGAAAGGGAAATAATAGAAAGACACATTCAATGGAGCATTAGTATGAAGGGTTGGCACTCAAAGCATCGTGCAAAGTTATTATTCTTTAAAGTGACTAGCAAAGGTCCCACTTTACCACCCAACTGATGGATAATTTTCTGGATAGCCACAACAGGTGCCTAACAAAACCCCTTCTCCCAAGCAGTCGTTCCAGGTGCGACAGAGGTTTACCTGCATCTCCTCCAACCTCATCTATTGCATCCGCTGCTCTAGATGTCAGCAGATCTATATCGGTGAGACCAAGCGGAGGTTGGGCGATCGTTTTGCCGAACACCTCCGCTCGGTCCGCAATAACCAACCTGACCTCCCGGTGGCTCAACACTTCAACTCCCCCTCCCACTCCGTATCCGACCTCTCTGTCCTGGGTCTCCTCCATGGCCAGAGCGAGCAACACCGGAAATTGGAGGAACAGCACCTCATATTCCGCTTGGGGAGTCTGCATCCTGGGGGCATGAACATTGAATTCTCCCAATTTTGTTAGTCCTTGCTGTCTCCTCCCCTTCCTCAGCCCTCCTGCTGTCTCCTCCCATCCCCCAGCCTTCGAGCTCCTCTTTTTTCCTTTCTTCTCCCCGCCCCCCCACCCCCGATCAGTCTGGAGAAGGGTTTTGGCCCGAAACTTAGCCTTTTTCCTTCGCTCCATAGATGCTGCTGCACCCGCTGAGTTTCTCCAGCTTTTTTGTGTACCTTCGATTTTTCAGCATCTGCAGTTCCTTCTTAAACATTTAAAAAATGCCCACCGCTTTGTCCCTTGACCACATTTCAGGAAATGTGATCACATAGCTATGCTTCTGCTCCCTGCCTTTAAAATTAAAGCAGGAGGATCCGGTACAGAGAGTTGTAAAATGCTGGTCAATGGACAGGGATGACATCTTATGTGACTGCTTGGATTCAGTGGACTGGTCCATATTCAGGAATTCTGCAGTCAACCTGAATGAATACGCCACTGTCATGACCGACTTCAATAGCAAGTGTGTGGAAGGCTGTGTGCCGATGAAGTAAATCCGAGTGTTCCCCAACCGGAAACCATGGATGATCCACGAGGTACATTCATAGGTAAAGGCCAGGTCTGCTGCATACAATTCAAATGATCCCGAGTGGTACAAGTAAACCTGCTATGATCTCCACAAAGCCATTAAGGATGCCAAGAGACAAACTTGAGTCCCAGTATAATCACTCGGACACAACGAGAATGTGGCAAGGTCTGAATAAGATAACCGGCTGCAAAGCAAGGTCAGGCAACATAATTGGTGATAGTGCGACCCTACCTGATGAATTAAATGTTTTCTATGCTCGCTTCGAGCAGAGGGTCAACAAGGCAGTGACACCTGTCCCTTCAGACTCAAGTGTGCCTCTCCCCAGGGTGATTGGTGCAGAGGTTAGATCGGCCCTCCTGAGGGTAAACCCACGAAAAGCAACTGGCCCAGACGGAGTTCCTGGCCGTGTCCTTAGTAGCTGCGCGGACCAACTAGCAGAATTATTCGCGGACATCTTTAATCTCTCCCAACCCCATTCTGAGATGCCCACCTGCTTGAAGACCTCAATCATCCAGGTACGGAAGAAATGTAAGACTTCATGCCTAAACGACTCCTGTCCACTGGTCTTCACATCCACAATCAGGAAATATTTTGAGAGACTAGTTAGGGAACGCATTAAATCCAGTCCTCCCAATGGCCTTGACCCACTGCAGTTCGCCTAAGCCACAACCGGTCCACTGCCGATGCCATCGCCCTAGCCCTACACTCATCCCTGGAACACCTGGATAAGAGAGACACCTACTTTAGACTCTTATTCATAGACTACAGCTCTGCCTTTAACCCCATTATGCCATCCAAACTTATCACCAAATTCACGGGACTTGGTGTCAGCGCTCATCTCTGCAACTGAATGCTCGACTTCCTGACCAACAGTCCCTAATCAGTGAGGATAGGGGACAAATAATCCTCCATGATAATCCTCAGCACAGGTACTCCGCAAGGCTGCCATCTCTGCCCCCTTCTTATTCTTTGTACACCCATGACTGTGCAGCCATGTACAAATTCAATTCAATTTTTAAACGACACAACTGGATATCAAATAATGATGAGACGGAGTACAGGTAGAGAACTTCCTGGTGTCAAGACAACAACCTTTCTCTCAAAGGTACACAAAAATGCTGGAGAAACTCAGCGGGTGCAGCAGCATCTATGGAGCGAAGGAAATAGGCAACGTTTCGGACCGAAACCCTTCTTCAGACTGACAGGGGGTGGCGTGGAGAAGGAAAGAAAAAGGAGGAGGAGGAGCCCGAGGGATGAGGGATGGGAGGAGACAGCCCGAGGGCTGTGGAAGGGGAGGAGACAGCAAGGGCTAACAAAATTGGGAGAATTCAATGTTCATTTTTTTATTTTTTGTTGGAGGGCATTTTTTATTTTTTGTTGGAGGGCAAGTTTCTCTCAATGTCAGCAAGACCATTGAGATAGTGATTGATTTCAGGAGCATAGTGGTACACACAGCCCAGTTTGCATTGACGGCGCCGAAGTAGAGAGGTTTGAAAATTTCAAATTCCTAGGAGTCAATATCACCAACAACCTCTCCTAGATCACCCATATTGAAGGAATAACCAAGAAAGCACACCAACATCTCTACTTCGTTAGAAAGCTTAGGTAGTTCGGCATGTCCCCTACAATTCTCACCAACTTCTATAGGCGCACCATAGAAAGCATTTTATGAGGATGCATCACAACTTGGTTTGCTAACAGCTCCATCCAAGACTGCAAGAAATTGCAGCGAATTGTGGACACAGCCTAGACCATCACACAAACCAACCTCCCTTCCATTGACTCAATTTATACCACATGCTGCCTCTGCCAGGCCAGCAGCATAATAAAGGACGGGTCACACCCTGGCCATTCCCTTTTATCCCCTCTCCCATCAGGCAAAAGGTATAGTGTGAAAACGCACACCTCCAGATTCAGGAACAATTTCTTCCCAGCAGTTCTCATGCAAATGATTCATCCTACAACAACCAGAGAGCAGTCCTGAACTACTATCTACCTTGTTGGTAACCATCAGACTATCCTTGACCGGACTTTGCTGGCTGTACCTTATTCCCTTATCATGTATCTATACATTGTAAATGGCTTGATTGTAATGATCTATTGTCTCTCTGCTAAGTGGATGGCACACACAAAAGCTTTTCACTGTACCTCGTTGGTGACCATCGGAGTACCCTTGACCGGACTTTGCTGGCTTTACATTATTCCCTTATCATGTATCTATACATTGTAAATGGCTTGATTGCAATCATGTATTGTCTTTCTGCTGAGTCGATAGCACACACAAAAGCTTTTCACTGTATCCCGGTACACGTAACAATAAACTAAACTGTAAACTGACCAAGGTTAAATAGCCTTTCAAGAGGAGCTGTTTCAACTACAACATCTGCATTATGACAAAGAAAAGTAGGGAAACAAAAGCCTTGAAGGTACGATAGCGGAGAATTTGATCACTGTTCATTGATAAATTCAAGTGAGGATCAGACTAAATTCAGGAATCTGAGGTAGAAGGAAAATATGACACCAATGTGAGAACAGAATGCTAGCTAAGATAAAAGTTAATTCAAAAGCTTTCTATAAACACAAATAATAATCAGTATCACATAATAGGGCATATATACCGAGAATAAGATAGAAATCTGGAAAACTCAGTGATTCTTCTCCTGATTCTTCAAAACATCACCACTGTCTACAAGGCACAGTGAGGATTGAAAACTTAACTGATCGAGAACGTGAGTAGAACAGCTATTGTATTATGCTGTACATTTGAAAGCTGGAATGCTTTAATTAGAACAGTTTCTTAACGAGATGCTGTGAAATGTTCGATTAATTTGTCACATTTTAACGTGAATTACAGGCTCTGATAAAGAGTCTAGAGATGTATTAGAAGGTCAAGTTCTGTTAAGTTTTGGAAAGCAGCCAAGAAGCTAGTAAACTGGAATCCAGGTGCTTGGCCTTGGTATGTTTTGAAGTTGAGATAAGACACATTTTTCCTGAACCAAAGTCACTTCTATACTTCGAAAATAATTGGATGTTTTCTGAAAGTCCAGTTTTGTTCTGGATTATTTCGGGTGTTTCTGGAACACGGCCCAGAATATTTATCAATAAAGACAGAAGCAAACTGAAGAGGTCCTATTTGACCAATTAGCAAATTTGGCAGTCTGCCAAGACCTGTTTAATCCATGAAGCAAGAGGGAGCAGGTGTGTCAAAGGAGCCACAAGGTGGAGCTGTGGAGAGAAGTTACGAGGAGATGTCAAACTCAGCTAAGGACAAGCAGCCGACTTGGAAAGATACCAGAAGGAAGGAAACTCGATATGGAAACAAGTTAACGAGTCAATTGAAAGCTACGGGGAACTCATGTATCCTGATGAGGCAAAGAGGTGGTCGTTAGAAGCCATAGCACCAACATTGCACTCTACATTTGAAAGTGCGATGCAACAAGGTGCTGAAATGGAGATTACACATCGAGATAGTGTATCAAATGTGCAAGCTGAAGCTGACATAGTTGCTCTTTCGTTTAAAATTAAAACGATGGAGGAAATGCATGAGATTGAGGAACAAGAAATGCAGTTTAAGAGAGAGGTGAAGAACAAGAAATGCGGCTTAAGAGACAAAAAGAACAGCTGGAACTAGCCACAAAATTGGCAATTGCCAAAAGTACAGCATAGATACTGGAAAATTGAGGTTCGAACGCTGCTCGAAAGTATCTCAGAGGATGAGTTCCTCAGTCGAAGAAGGAGCTGCTGAGCTGGAGACAGCAGCTGGATTAAATCCACAACTGGGGACTACCAGATCTCATGTCTTTGAACACCCACTGGAACAATGGCGGACTGACAAACTTTTACCTCACCAACAGGATGTTAGACCAAAGCAACAAATTTATGGGCCTCCTGATGAGGCTCGTAACAAACCACCAATTCAGAATGCATTTCAGAGGCCTGTTATACAGGCTCAAGCTGGCCAACATGGGCAGTGGTCTACCTATCAATCATTTGCACCCAGACAGGGACAAACAACTAGCCATGGCTAGTCTAAAAAATTAGACTCTAATATTACCAATTTTATCTGGGACTATAAAGCACATAGAATTAAAAGAAACCACTTGTGCAAACCCAAAGAGGTAGGAGGACTTGCACTGCATAATTTTTTATATTATTATTGGGCAGTGCAGTGCATATTAAGAATATAATTTATTGGTTGGATAGTTCTTCTCAACAGATGGAATGGATAAGAATGGAGAAAGAGGATTGTTCTCCTTACGATTTAGGAGCGATTCTCTTCTCCCCGATAAAACTGAACAACACATTAGATAAGAAGAATCCAATTATACATAATATAATACGAATCTGGAAACAAATAAAATTAACTTGAAAATTAAGAAACCTATCAGTGCTAACACCAATAGTGAATAATCCGGTATTTAAACCATCTCTTATGGATAAAACACATAGACAATGGGAAAGATTGGGAATTAAAAAGGTAGGTGACATGTATGAAATGGGAAATTTATTATCATTTCAACAATTAAAATAAAAAATTAAACTGAATAACAACCAATACTTTAAATATCTACAGATATGTGACTTTATGAAGAAATATATACCAAGATTTCAAAGTATAATCTTAGATCCACTGGAAGAAGCAATGAATATCAAGGCGGACTCACAAAAATTAATATCATATCTATATAATAAGTATTTTAAACAGAGAATTACCATCAACAGAGGCAATTAGAGAAGACTGGGAAAAAGAATGAATGATAAAAATTTCAAAAGAAACATGGGAAAAGTATTTGATATACACATAAATGTTCAATTAATGCTAGACACAATTTAATTCAATTTAAAATATTACAAAGATTATATTATTCAAAAACTAGGTTGAATAAATTCTATCCAAATATCTCTCCCATCTGTGATAAATGTCTTTCTCAAAATGCCAATATCACACACTCTAGATAAAAATGGAACCTAATACTGAAATTATTATATTTGGAGTAATGGGAGACGGGAACAAATTAAACATACCCCAAAATTCATTTTTTAATTATGGGTTAATAACAGCAAAAAAACTTATACTTAAGTTTTGGAAAAATGCCTCTATACCAACATTTAAAATGTGGATCAGTAATATGTTGGACACAGCACACTTGGAAGAAATGAGACTCCTCCCAATAGACAAACAAGACCAATTCATAATGAGTTGGTCTCCATTTATTGATTGTTTACAATTTCTGGACTATTACACAAGCGGATATTCAAAGGAGCTTGTTGGAAGTTGTCGGCAGTTGCCTGCCGGTGAGGGCTATCGAATGGCAAGAAAATAGCTTAGAGAACAGTTTGGTAACGAGCACCAGATCGTCAATGCATACATGAAGAAGGCCTAAACCTTGGACAGCTATCAAGCCAGAAGCCGCGAAAGCATTGCGGGAGTTTGCGATATTTCTTAGAAGTTGTTGTAGCTCGATGAAACATCTCAACCACATGCAAGAAATTAATGTTGTTAGCAATATGAAAATTATCACTCTAAAACTGCCCTATAGACAGAGAAAAGTGGAGGGTTAAAGCAGGTCTGATAGAGGAAAATGAGAATCGTGAGGCCATACTACCTGATCTGGTGAACTTCATAGAAAAGGAAGTACGGTTAATGTCGAATTACGCTATGGGAGTATTCAAGATCCTAAACCAATTGCAACTGTCAAAGGTTCTACCTTTACTATACAAAAGGAAGATCAGAACCTAAGAGAAGTAGTTTTGCTACCACTGTAATACCTGCAGAAACGAAAGGCGAAAAGGATGAAATACATCTACTGTTAAGCCAAGATGGTTCTGCTTGCCTTGTAATGAAGTTGGTCACACCATAAGGTGGTGTCTAAAATTCAAGAAGAAGGAATATTAAGAAAACATGGAATTCTTTAAGGAGAAGGGAATCTGTTTTGGATGTTTAAAAAAGGACACATGGTTGAAGACTGTCAGAGTCCGATAACTTGTGATAAGTGCAAGCAAGATCATCTTGAAGCACATCACACTGTGCAGAAGAAGTCGGAGCAAATAGAACAGAAGGAGAAGCCAGCTGCTAGTGATGCTGTTACCTCACCTCAGATAACTGCCCATATTGGGGCAGGGGTTGAAATCCGTAACTTCTCTATCCTACCAGTACTGGTAAGGAATAGCAAGACAAATACAGTGTTGCAAATATATTCATTTTTGGATCATGGAAGTTCGGCTACCCTTTGTACAGAAAGCTTGATGAGAAGACTGGACATCACAGGAGAAGAGGCTAAGATTTTATTGCGTACCATGAATGAGGAGAAATCCTGCGATAGTCATCACATTACAAGCAGGGAAATATCTAGTCTGGATTAAGACAATTTTATACCAATATCTGAGGCGTTTACACATGAGACCATGCCTGTTGGTCATCAAACTAAACCCAGACATGAGGACTTGAAACAATGGCCTTACTTGAAGGATGTCAAGATACCTAAAGTTAATTCTGGTATCGACCAACTTATCGGAGCGGATGCTTTGAAGGCATTTGAACCTTTACAGACTGTGAGACGCCAAGGGGATGGACCGTTTGCTGTGAAAACTGTACTAGGATGGGTTATCTATGGCTCCTTGAGAAGGAACAACGAATGCAGGAGAAACCAGTAGAACTACCCTGCTGCTGTTGTTAATCAAATATCTATTAGTAAATTAGAAAAGCTATTGATCAAGCAATACAATCATGACTTCAATGAAAGTACCAGTAAGGAATCAGAAGAAATGTCCAGGGAAGAGTTAAAGTTCTTGGATATTATGAATCACCCAGTAAAGATGATAGACGGACACTATTGTCTGGACTTACCTTTCAAACAATATAGTGTTAGTCTGCCGAATAATTGTCGTATGGCAGAGCAACGTACCCAGAATCTGAAACACAAGTTTGGCAAGAATACGAAATTTCATGAGGAATGTACGTCTTTCCTAAAGGATATGATTGACAATGATTATGCAGAAATGGTACCAACAGACCAGCTGAATCAAAGTGATGGAAAGCTTTGGTACATTCCGCACCATGGGGTGTATCGTTCGAAGAAAGGGACCTTGAGGGTGGTCTTTCACTGTGCTGCAGTCTTCAAAGGAACATCATTTAACTGTCAACTTCTGCAAGGTCCGGACCTTACCAGCTCACTCATTGGAGTTCTTATTAAATTCAGACAAGAACCGATTGCTTTGATGGCTGATTAAAGCAATGTTTCATCAAGTCAAAGTATCAGAAAAACACATTGACTACTTGCGATTCTTATGGTGGTCTGATGGGATGCACAGCAAGATCTTGTTGAATACCGGATGAAGGTTGTCTTTGGAGCAGTGTCATCACCAATTGTGCAATAAAGAAGACCGCAGAGGACAATAAAGCTCACTTTCCAGAAGAAGTGATAACCACTGTGAAGAATAATTTCTATGTGGATGATTGCTTAAAATCCATGTCTATGGAGCAGGAAGCAATTCAAGTGGTAAAACATCTGACTTCCCTCTGCAATAAGGGAGGATTCATGCTTCGACCAGCCGTGTTGTGTTGGAAAGCATTCCACCAGATGATAGAGCCAAGGAGACCAGGGAGCTGGATTTGGACAAAGACAATCTGCCAATGGAAAGAGCATTGGGACTGCACTGGTTGGTTGAAACCGATGTGTTCAAGTTCAGAATCTTGATTCAAGAGGCACCATGTACTAGAAAGGGTATCCTATCCGTGATTGGTTCTGTTTACGACCCTTTGGGATTTCTTGCACCATTTACACTGCCAGCCAAGTTCTTCTTCTTGCCTAAAGTTGTAGGACAACTTGTTCTATTTGATCTTATTTGATTGTGGATGCCGGGTTGATTGCATTCATCGAAACAGGGCGGACCATGTGAAGGTTGCAATCTTCCACCCCCTAGCCAAGTTAATTTTGCAGGATCTTTGTAAGGAAAACTTGGATGGGATGAGAGTATAACGCAAACTTCCTCTCACCAATGGACAGAATGGGTTGTCAGGTCTTAACAAGATCTCGACGTTCAAAGTAGACAGGTGCATGAAGCCTACAAGCTTTGGTCAGATCAGAAGTGCGCAGTTGCATCATTTCTCATGTGCCAGTGAAAGTGGCTACGGTACTGTTTCATATCTAAGACTGGATAATGAAGATGACGAAGTACATGTTGCATTCTTAAAGGAAAAGGCTAGAGTGGCACCATTGAAGCAAATGACAAATCCCAGAATGGAACTTACTGCCGCAGTTTTAGCTGTTAAAGTTGACATAATGTTGCAAAAAGAACGACAGCTTCTACTGGAAGAATCTATCTTCTGGATGGTGCTTAAATACTTAAACAATGAGAACAAACGTTTTTTGACATTTATAGCAAACAGAATCTCTTTTGTATTGAGTGCTACTAATGTTTCACAATGGAAATATGTTAACACAAAGGAAAATTGCGGATGAAGCTTCTAGAGGTCTAACAGCAGACCACTTCTTAGGTAACAAGAGATGGATCAATGGACCGGAATTTCTCCGTAAGCCAGACAGATAATGGCCAAAGCTTGAGCTGGGATTTGAAAGCTCTGCAAATGATCCGGAAATTAAACAAAACATTACAGTGAACGTTATTGCTAAAAATCCTATTATTCTCTCGAAGGATTTTCACATATCAACATTATTGTTATGACAAATCCGTGAGTTGATCGGACATGGAGGAAGAAGTTTCATACTGTCAAAACTTTGGACTTTTGTGTTTTGGACTATATACTGGGGATCATGCCTGCCGTTGAGGGTTTGGTGTGCACAGTATGACTTCAGACTAAGAACAATGACTTAATAAGACCAATAACCAAGTTATGCTTGCTTCGAGAAGGCCAAGGTGTAGATGGAAGAATCGCTAAAGAAGTCTGAATGCTGATATATAATGCATGTTATGTTTAATTTTTAAAAAATATATGTGAAGCTTTTTCAGCTACTTTTTTCAATGTCTATTAGTAATTGCCTCGTAATATACTCAGAACAATTAGGGCCCGGTATGTAGTAGCCATTCAGCTTAACTCAGTATGTTATAACTATAATCAGTTAATTTTAAAATTTATCTGCCTGTAATCATGTGGGTGGGATTTATATGTAGTCTGAGGCGTGTTTGCAGCTGGGATTCTCACGCAGACTCCCTAGTAGTTAGTTTAGTTTGAATAAACGTGGGGGAGAGGTCACAGCTTTCGACCATGTACGAGTATGACCACGAGTAAGATTAAAATGTACTTATACAAGAAGATGTTTGGATGAATATCTTACTGTTTTTACTACTACAATAAAGAAACTATTAACTATTATTTCTTTTTTCTTTTTTTTCCTTTTTTGTATGACTTTGTAATGTGTTCAAATGTAAATAATTTGGTGTACATATAGTGGCTGGTGTACATACGATGTGCATATAGCTACTAAATTTGTATAAGATAATTACAAGCAGTTGAATAAGCGGTGGGAATTAATAAGCTTTGGCTTCTTCCTGCTCCTTTTCGGACACATATGATTTCATTTATTTATAGATATTGTTTATGACACTTTATAAATATTTTTGTTTTGTTTTTTGTATGCTTTCACATTTGCTTTTTATTCTTTTATTCTGTTCGAAATAAATAATAAAATAAATAAATTAATTAATTAATCAAGAGACTGTGTTTGGAAGATTTATCTTTCGACAGCTTTGAAGAGCTCGTGAGTGTGTTTCGATTATCTCCTGATCCCCTTCAATCATAGTGACAAAAGGAAAGAATCCTTGAAACAATATAAACATCTGTCATTATAGATGCCATAACTTTACGTTACTTTCAAAAAATAAAACCAGTACAATTTTAAAGAATCTGACCTCAATCCTCACAAGTCACAGATCATCAGCATGTATAGAATCTGAAATTTTTACCCTGTTAGTGATTTCTGGCAGACTTCCAGTTGCTCCTGTAAATGAGGCAGAAGCTGTCCCATAATGTCATCTCCTACACAGCACTGGACCACTCCTGGAATTTCATGAGCTCGTTGCATAATTTTTATCCATGATTTATCAACATTTTGAAAACGTTTTGCTTCCTGGGGAAAAAAATACAATATCATCAGTTTCAAATGTAAGAGAAATCCTTCAAAGTAGCCTTATTTCATGGAGATTTTGTAATGGAGTACTAAAATAGAGATAAGAGACTGCAAGTGATAGAATCTTGTGAAAAACACAAAGCGCTAGTGGAATTCAGTGGATCAGGCAACAACTGGGGAGGGAATGGACAAGTGACATTTTGGGTTGGGACTCTTCAGACTCGGGTCCCAATGCTAAACTGCACAGGTCCATTCCCTCTCCAGATGCTGCCTGATCAGTGAGCACAACATTCTTGAATTAAGAAACTGCCTTTGTATCACTTGTTTTTACAGAAAATGTTTAGGTATTTGGAACGCTCTGCCAGTGGGTGGAGGCATGATAATGATATAAAAACCTGGATGCAACATAACTTCCTCAAACTCAACAGCGATAAAACAGAATTCCTCCTCATAAGCTCCAAATCCACACTCAGCAAAATCAATAACCCCACTCTCACCATCGACGGCACCACTGTCTCCCCATCTCCCCAGGCCCGCAACCTTGGCGTGATCTTTGATTCCCCCCTCTCCCTTGAGCCTCACATCCGCCATGTCATTAAAACCTCCTTCTTTCACCTCTGCAACATCGCCAAACTCAGACCCTCTCTCACACCTCCCGCTGCTGAAAGACTCATCCATGCCTTCATCTCCTCCCGACTGGACTACTACAACTCACTTCTCCTTGGCATCAGCTCCACCTACATCAACCGACTCCAACTGGTCCAGAACGCAGTCGCCCGACTCATCACCCACACCAAATCCTGGCATCACATCACTCCAGTCCTCAAACAACTTCACTGGCTTCCCATCTCCCACCGGATCACCTACAAAATCCTGGTCCTCACCTACAAAGCCCTCCACCATCTGGCCCCCCCATATCTCACTGACCTCCTCTCCCCCTACCAACCCTCACGGTCCCTCAGATCCACATCAGCCGGTCTCCTCTCCATCCACAAGTCCAACCTCCGCAGTTTTGGGGACAGAGCCTTCTCCAGGGCAGCTCCCAGGCTCTGGAACTCCCTCCCCCAACTGATCCGCAATTCCGTGTCCCTCACCATCTTCCAGTCCTGCCTCAAGACCCATCTCTTCACCTCTACCTATCCTTAGCCCCACGTCCCCCTCCCTTTTCATCTGTGCTTGAATTGCCTCATATTGTGTTTTGAATTGAATTCTGTCCTTAATTTGTGTACTAGTCATGTCTCTACTATTTATTTCATTCCCCTTACATGTTTTTCCTCTACTTGCTAAATTTTTGTAAGGTGTCCTTGAGACTCTTGAAAGGCGCCCATAAATAAAATGTATTATTATTATTATTATGAGCATTAAGATTGGTACATGAACATGCAATAAATGGTTGGATAAGAATCATGTGCTGGCAAATGGGGATAGTTTAATTTGGCATCATAGTCGGCATATATGGGCCAAAGCAGCTTCTATTGTGCTGCACTGTTCGATGTTCTAGAAGTTTCATTACTACTCTTATGCTATAAGAACACAGTTGGCAAAAGTGGACCGAGAGAGTAGATTAAAGAGAATGAATGTAGAGCTAGATATTTAGGAAGATATTTCATTAAGCGCAAGAAAGGTATATTCTAGCAAGAAAGAAAGACGCTCTAAGAAGGGTGCACGTTCTATATCTAACTAAAGAAGTTAAGAATGGTATCAAATTAAAGGAAAGGGCATGTGGTGCACGATTAGCTGAAGGCCAGAGGATTGGATAATTATTAGAAACCAGCAAAGGAGATTCAAAATATAATACAGAGGGAGAACGATACTAAGCTTTTGAACCCAAATCATTCCTCATAACTGCAGTGACCTCATCCTTCCTTAACAAACCTACTTCACTGACTTAGGAAGTTCTAAAAATAATAAGGAATATGGGTAGTTTGTAATTTTTTTCCCCAAGATCTTACATACTAGGAAAGTATGATGGGAAAACAGGCCAACAGTGAAGGGATCTTGGGTTAGGAGAGGGATCTTATGTTAATAGATTTATCGTGGTATTTAGATTCTGGGCTAAATTAAGATACATTTTTGGGGTTGTAAACTAAGGTGAAGGCAATAAAACTGATCAAGGAGTAGTGAATTTTATAGCACTCATTTGTTATACAAATGGGAGAGTGGTTTTCTAAATAGCAGGGAACATAAGGTTAAAGATAAATCTGGGAAAAAAACAAAGATGAACAGCTCCAGAGACATTGATCAATGATGAATTATTTCAAAATTGTAGAATGCACATGTAACCATTGTGTCATGAGAATATACAACTGCGTAGGTGCTGTGAATCTTTGAAACACTTTGGTTCTCTCAGAGCGTTTCCCAATGCGTACAGTTAAGGCCTTGAATAAATCATACGAGAAAACCACCACTGCTCTCTGAGATATTCTTTGTGTTTGTCAGATCAGCAATTAACCCATTCTTATTGAAACAAGATTATGTGCCACCTGCCATGTTCTTGCCTATTCACTTAACCTATCTCTTCTGAAGTTCCATCACATCACATGCATTTCCTTTGCATCAACAAAATGTTGCCTCAACTTTTAATCCCAAATCATTTGGACATTCCTTGAAAAGAACGAGGTATAATACAAACCCCAAAGTATCTCATTGCATTGTTTTAATTGTTAAAGAATTATCTTTGTTTTGTGGCAGAGCCCATTTTAATCCCACTTGATAGTTTCCTTTGTCTTACATATGCTTCTACTTTGTCAAATGCTTTGGTCAAATTCATTTATACCACATCATATGATCTACCCCAGTCAGCATCTATTATTATCTCTTCAAAGGATTCAGTTAAGATAGACTTGATTTTCTGCCCCCGATTTAAGCATTTAAAACACAAGCTATGTATTACCTGTGGTAGTTGTTTGGCAATATCTCCTCCTACAAAGACTGCCTCTAGGTAAATCCACAGATTTTGAACTAAAAGCCACTGTTCTATTATAGTTGTGCATGCTGTTAGATTGTGAACCCAGGTTTGAATATCCTTCTTGTAGTAAGCATTATACCTGTGGCAGGGAAAAATTCCATTCAGTTGAACAATGTTCTCTGCAGCTGTAACACTATATTGTGTTTATTTTCTTTTGCATTACCTGCTGTTCTCATTTTCAATGTATCTCAGTACACATGACAATAATAAACCAATAACGATACAAAAATACAAGTGGATTAAAGCTAATTAAAAAATATCCAGTGTGAGCATTAAATAGATTTAGAGAGCTTCCATTGATAAATCTGCCAAAAAATGAAGCTCTAGAGATATTTAGCCCAATTATATTTTGCAGTGTAGGAGATTGTGACATGTTGCAGGTACCTTTATTTGGCCAACTATAAAAGTACCTCTTTGGGAAAGTTCCTTGTCACATTTCCTACCAATTCAATCATTTTTGGGGCAGATTTTGCCTCATTATTATGCTTTACTATATTAGCTTGAAGAACGAATCTCTACACATCATTAAAATAAATGGGGTAAGTTTGTAATATGGTTAACCAAAGTGCCTCATACACTGGAAAAGGATAATGGAAAATTATGCTAACTTAGTAAAGATAAATCAAAATTCATGTTAGAAATGATCAGTGCAGTAATTCCAGAAGATATTGCCTAGACTGTAATGTATAATTAATTAGAACAAAGATAGCTATGTATGAAGGTTAGAATGTAGGATTATTCACAGGACAGGCAAGATAGGAAGATAGGCCTTGATATCTTTCTGTACACACAGATGGTCAAAGGAAGAGTCATTTTTCTACCAGAAGGATGGGGGAAACTGCTATTAGGTAAGTCCTATATAAATCAATAACTAATGATCACAATCTCCAATAAAGAACAGGTTCTTAATAATTTATTTTGAAACTGATCTCTCGTTTGAGAATGCTGTCCAGTATATACTTTAACAAGGCCCGAATAAACCAATCTGTTTGAGAAGCTATCACTGCTCTTTACGATTCTCTACGTGTGCTTTCCCAATCCAAGCCATAATTTAAGAGTGTTACTGGGCCCCATGTGAGAGCCATCTTCAGGGTGCAGGTCAAACACACAAATCCCTCCAATATAGGCTCTATAAAGATTCAAATAATTGTTCTTAGTTATTCTACCTGTTGCTGAGTAAAGAATTCAGGATCATTAAACTGTCCTCCATCATTGTTATGATTTCTGCTGTCTCCAGTCCTTTCAACAATAGCTCTCCTCTGCTCTTAAATGTGGAAAAACTCAAGGTTTGACTGACCCAAGTCTGCATCACCTGAGTCAATTTTGCCTCAATATCCTTTTCTTTCACGGAGGATATGCAGATATCCTGAAAAACATTCATAATAAAAGCTATTATCAGTCTTTACTGTATAAGGTTATCTTTATAGTATTGAAGCAGATCTTCCCCACTCCATCTAAAATAACTAGTTGGTTAATCCTACATCCCGACTCCTAGTCTACAGGACTTCATGCTCCAGATCCTTTTTTCATGCAATATTTTTAATTACACCATCAGGCATTGGATGCAAGGTACTCAGTGCTCTTTGGGCGAAAAGTTTATTTTATTAGATTAAATTCTGTGCCCTCCAACCATGCTTCTTCCCCCATTATCCCAACTCTGACCCAATGAAAATAGTTCTATCTTATTGGCCACCTTGGTTGCTCATAATTTAAATAATCTTGAATTAAATCTCCCATTAGATTTGTTTGAACCAAAAATATTGCCAAATAAATACCCTGTCCCCATAGCCAAAATTCGACAGCCCTGTATTTATAGCTAACAAGAGGTATTTTAGGTGTGCCTAATTTCTGCTGTCTCCATGTCTATTGATGCGGTCAATGACAGTAAAGTTATATGTTTGCTTAGAGGGTAAAAATAAAATGATATGAAAATTATTTGTGGAATGTGGCAGAAGGTAACTGAGATACCATAGGACAAAGTTAAATAAAAGGTTTAGAAAGAAACATAAATTCTGACGCTTTTGCCCACTTTGTATTATTTTACAAAATCAATTCCTCTTCCTCTGAGGTTAGTCTCATACCTCAATGTCATCCTTAAACGGAAGCAGTGGAGCCTCCATAACATGTTTCAGAGAGAATGCTTCCGATGTCACATTAAATGTGTGCCCTGTCACTGCAGATATCCGTTGCCAATGTCTTGGTTGTATTGATTTGCTGGCCATCATTTCAAGGAGAGGACATGACTCACTGAAATCATCGATTTTCTTCTTGAGATCCATAAATGCTTGCCATTCCTTTAAGGCTTTTGGTAACCTACGACACCTACAAATAGGCCATATAAAAGAATGCAAACTAATTAAACTTAATCTACATCAATAAGCCAACCTGTAACTTAAATATTAAATAACATAATGCACAGATCATCTGCTAAAGGAACGTTGTGTAGGTTGTTTTGCACTTTTTCAATTTCAATAAAGTAATATATGATGCTAAACAGTATATAATGTAAGATGCACACAAACTCTACAATTTCACTTCTGGGTCCTCCATGCATCTAATATGTAAATACTCAGAGATCAGAAGTGCACGGTAGTACAAAATGGTGTGCAATATGAGCCATGAATTCTAGAAATTTGCACCCTGCGTCTGTAACCCATACTAGGGGGCGCGTCATGATGGCTGCCTTGCCAAAGGTCTGTCTTCGTCTTTTTCATTCTTTGTGTTTTTAGTTTGTTGTAAAATGTATGTTTTAGCTTATTTTTAGTTTTTGTATTAGTGGGGGATGGGGGAAACTTTTTTTAATCTCCTTCCTTGATGGAGATGCAACTTTTTCCGTGTTGTATCTCCGTCTGCATTGCGGCCTAACATTGTGGAGCTGGCGGCCTCTTGTTTGGGACTTTTAGAGCTCCAAAACCACCGAGACTGTGGACTTTAACATATTGGAACAGGCGATCCTTTTGCCAGGAGTCGGCCTTTGGTGCTCCAACCTGCAGGAGCTGCGGACTTTAACATCACGGAGCTCACGTTCCCTGGTTAGCGGCGGACTTCGGGGACTCCAAGCCGCAGGAGTTTCGACCGTTCCGATGCGGGAGCTTAGATCATCCCGACGTGGGAGTTCGACCGCTGGCTGCAGATGGTTCAACCTCCCCGACCGCAGAAGGAAGGGAGGAACGAAAATAAGACTTTATTGCCTTCCATCACAGTGAGGAATGTGGAGGAGCTGCTATGGTGGAAGTTTATGTCAAATTTTTATGTAGTTGTGTGTCTTGTTTCTTTTTTGGTATGACTGTATGGCAAACCAAATTACTTGTATTTTGCAAAACATACTTGGCTAATAAATTACGATTATGATTATGAAGCAGGTATTCCCAACACTAGTGAGGATTGTTTCAGCATTATGCTAGCACCACTAGCTTTAGAAAATAGCCCATGGGAAATGGTACTGAGAACTTTCTAGGGTAGCTTACATCTGGCTATTTCTTGGGCCTGCCATTAATATCCATTTAGAGAACATATTTCCCCTTCCCTGCCCAATTCACACACTTTGCTCAATGAATTTAGAAAGAAGGACTGATTAAGGATAGTCAGCATGGTTTTGTACAAAGGAGATAATGTCTCATGAATTTGATTAAGTTTTTCTGCAGAAGTTACCAAGAAAGTTGATGAGGAATCTATTTACCATTTCATCCATTTACCATTAGCTTTATAACAACATACATGCCAGATAACTTCAATTACCTATTCTGAAAGTCCAAGAGTTCAGCGTTAATCTTCTCAATGTCCACTTCCACCCACAGTAAATCATAGTAACCATTAATATTATTCATCACTGCATCATACAGACCATACAATTTCTGCAGAAGGTTTAGTTCCTTCCTAGAAAGTAAATATGAACAACAGTAGGTTTAATAGTAAAGCAAGAGGTTGAAGCACAATAAAGCGCGTTGTAAACTCCAGAGAAAGCTTTATTAAATACGAAGGAACTTCAAAACAATAGTGGTGTGGCTGGGCTCAGAATAGCTGCGTGACGCTCTGCAGGCACACACAAAAACTCCGTCTATAACTCCTTATCTCCAACCACCGCCCCTCAGTCACGAGCTTCTTCCGAGGGTTCGACTAAACAATGGCCCGACTATCAGATGACGCCACAAGGTCATCAATTATCGATTTTGTTGGATACTTGCAGTTATTAACAATTAAGTCATGGTGTGTATCTTGTTCTAAAGATCACTTTAACCTGAATTCAATTATTATTTATAAATTAAAATAAAATCAGAATATATCGGAAATAATTAGTGGATTACACAACATTTGCATTGAGAGGACCAAAGTTAATATTTCAGATTATTGACCTTTCATTAGCACTCAAAAACACAGAAGGCATGAAGACATATGTTTAAATCTGAATTTATATACATAAAAAATAATTCTGGTAATAGTGGTGTTTAAGAAGGAACTGCAGATGCTGGAAAAATCGAAGGTTGATAAAAATGTTGGAGAAACACAGCAGGTGAGGCAGCATCTATGGAGCGAAGGAAAAGGTGGCGTTTTGGGTCGAGTCTCTTCTTCAGACTGAAACGTCACCTTTTCCTTCGCTCCATAGATGCTGCCTCACCCCCTGAGTTTCTCCAGCATTTTTATCTACCTTCTGGTAATAGTAGTGTTCACATGTAATTGTCGTTCTGGTAAGCAAAAAATTATGGGTTTGGCAGGTCACAGCAGAAAATGCTGGAAATATTCAGCAGGTCAGATTGCATCTGTGGGAAGAGAAACAGCGTTGATATGCAGGCTACTTGATACTACTCGGTTATGGGCCTGTCCCATTTAGGCGATTTTTCAGGCGACTGCTGGCGGCTGTGAAGTCGTCGGCAGTCGCCTGAAAAACCGGCGACTGGAACAACGTCTGTCAGAGTGGAACACACACACACATCGCTTCTGGTTATTTTTTGAAGTTATACTCATCCAGACTAGTGGAGACTATTCATTCACTCTTTTGACGTGCTTTGAAGAAGGTGGCAGAAAGGCTTTAAAATGTCAGGAAGTGATTTGTTTCCAACAGAGAGCCAACATCTGACCCTACTTGTAGTCACTGCATTTATGTGGTTTTCCAGTTATTGTTGGATGTTAAAGGAATATGATAATGGTTAAGAGCAGGCAATTGGACCTTCTTCTGTTAGATGGACATTGCAAAGAACCTGTGTCGTGAAAATCACATAATTTATAATTTATTTTTGAATGTTGCCAATCTGAAAGATGGCTCCTGAACTGCCTTGAGGAACAGTTGCATTTGTGTTCTGGAGTAGACCTTCAATAATCAAAATGTCTTCCTTTCTGTGAAATATAACACAAGCTAGTGGAGAGTATTCTCCTTTACTCATCTGACATCAGATGTGGCCAACATACTATTTAACTCCCTAATCACATACAACTGCATGTTGGCTTTCAGTGCCTTGTGCAAAAGCAGGTTGGTACTGGCCATATCAATCCTCATCCAAAATCTAATCCAGTACATAATTTATCCTGGTGATACACATAAATCCTCTATGTTGTGTAAAGTAAGCTCTCAGCACATACATTTTGGTCAAATCCCTTTAGATGGAAGGTAAAAAGCAGTTGCAAGTATTTAATGTGTATTGTAACATTTCCATGAGTTCAAGTCAAATCTGAATTGCTATTACAGTCCTACTATGCTTTGACAACTGTGTTTCAAGAAGCTGGAAGATCCTTAGATCAAATCAGATGGAAATGTAATTAAAATTTCAATCCAATGGAGTAACTACTCCACACTTACAAGTAACCCAAATTGCCTTTGGGGTTTGTTCATAAGCAGCAAATATTGATTTCACAGCGCAGATAAGAGTTTGATTTTCAGCCTCCACTCACATTCACACCGCACTTTCATTTAAATTATCTCACGGAAATATGTAATGCACATAGAGGCCAATCATATTACTATGTTTATGCAGATCTTTGAAAGAATTATTTTATTAGGCTAATACACAGCCTTGTTTTCTAGATTCACTGTGGATCTCTTTAGTTCTGGATACAGAAACAAAATAAATCAACCAGCAAAATTAAAGTTTAAAATAATACTTACTTATTTTTTTGCAATATCTCATAATCCTGGATAGGCAATCCAAATAAACGTTCCCCAGAAGAATATGTCACAAACTTCCTCCATAAGTCATCAAACCAAGTCTGAAGCAACAACAGATCAGATATAAGCATTACTGGCAGTGATGATGATTCTATGCTGCCATACACAGATTATATATTCTATTCTTTCCACTTATTTGCATTTGATACATTTTCTCAAACGTCACAGTTTACTTAGTTGAGGGCCGAAGATATTGGAGATGTCCACAAGCCTTTAATGCCATAAGCTCCGAGCTCTGAACTGCAAAAGACTATTATTATTTGTTATTTGCACTATACTTGTTATTGAACTTTTCCCCTTTTTTTCCCATTATGTACAATTTTTACATATTCACATATTCTGTTGTGCTGCAGCAAGTAAGAATTTCATTGTCTCGTCCCGGATGTATGACAATAAAACACTCTTGACTCTTGACGTATAAATCATGGCAGATCACAGCAGTATCATTCATGAGGCAAGAAAAGCAAGAACATCCAAGCTCCATGCAAAATTTCCCATCATTCAATCATAGAATAACTTTTTTTTTCAAATGTAGGGAAAACAAAGCAATGCAACAAACGTGCAAGAATATATATGGCAGAGCATTGAAAACACATATTATGCTTTCTTGCTGGTTAATTAACAACAGTTATACAGTTACACTCCATAACTATTACCTGAAAGATCTGTAATCTTGTGCTGGCTTCCACAGGCGCAATACCAGCAACCATTGGACCTTCCTATAAAAACATTATATACATATTTAAAAAGGGTACTTAAATTGCGCTACAAGACTATATATTGGATTGGTCTAGATGGTTTACTAAGATTATTGAAGATTCATTTTTGTAACTCAAATTTACTAGGATAAACAAAGAAGTGCTTTGACTATAAATTATAAAGCACAGGAACAGCTCCTCAGCTCAACTCATCCATGCCAACCAAGGGACTTTGGTGAGTTAAATCTATTTGCCTGCATTTGGCTGTGTAGGAGAGGGGGGTGTAGGTGAGGGGGGGGGGGTGTAGGGGAGGTGGGGTGTAGGGGAGGGGGGGTGTAGGGGAGGGCGGTGTGGGGGAGGAGGGGTGTGGGGGGTGTAGGGGGGAGGTGTAGAGGGGATGTAGGGGAGGGAGGGTGTGGGGGGTGGGGGTGGGGGGTTGTGGGGGTAGGGGTAAAGGAGGGGTGTATGTGGGAGGGGGTGGTGTGGGCCCCCGCTTGCAGAACACAGAGCACAGCCCCCGCTCGCAGAACACATACCCCACTCACAGAACACAGACCCCACTCGCAGAACACAGACCCCGCTCGCACTTTGCTCACTACGCTCCATCAACTTTATTCTCACGTGATCGATAGCAGGTGCCGGAAGGTGCGTCGCCGTCCTGGCGAATAACAGACCAATAACTTTTCTAAAATTTCACCGATTGTAACAAAACTTATTTGACTTGCAGCAGAGGAGAATGGTAAGGTGGCAAAAAATCGTAGCGTGATGGAGGATCGTTTTGGCGCAAATTTAATTACAACGCGGACTGGAAGTGGCCAAGATGAGAGTTTTAGTAATAGTATAGATAGATAGATAAACAGTGTGGGGGGGGGGGGTGGGGTGGGATCAACAACGTGGAAGCGTATGCGTGTAGTTAACGGGAAAGAGAGTGCAGGACAGCTTACGTTTAAACTAACAGGGCAGGGGGATGGAAACCAATGCAAGGAGACAGAGAGCCATAAAAGGAGGACAGAAGCAAAAGGTTGAAGGGAGATAAGAAAAACAAACCTGAACGCTTTGTGCCTTAATGCGAGGAGCATTTGTAATAAGGTGGATGAATTGAATGTACAGTTAATAGTTAACTGATATGATATAATTGGGATTACAAAGACATGGCTCCAGGGTGACCAAGGCTAGGAGCTAAACATGCAGAGGTATTCAATATTCGGGAAAGATAGACAGAAAGGAAGAGGAGGTGGGGTGGTATTGCTGGTTAAAGAGGAGATTAATACAATAGTAAGGAGAGACATTAGCTTGGATGCTGTAGAATCGGTATCGGTAAACTGCGAAATAGCCAAGGGAGAAAACGCTTGTCAGAGTTATATACAGACCGCCAAACAGCAGTAGGGAGGTTGTGGACAGCATCAAGCAGGAAATTAGGGATGCGTGTAGCAAAGGTACAGCAGTTATCATGAGTGTCGTTAATCTACATATACATAGATTGGGCCTGGAACGGGCAGGCCATCCTTGACTGGGTATTGTGTAATGAGGAAGGATTAGTTAGCGATCTTGTTGTGGAAAGCCCCTTGGGCAAGTGACCATAATATGGTGGAATTCTGCATTAGGATGGAGAGTGACACTGTTAATTCAGAAACTAGGGTCCTAAATTTAAAGAAAGGAGACTTTGAAGGTATGAAACGGGAATTGGCTAGGATAGACAGGCAAATTATACTTATAAGGGGTTGACAGTGGAGATGCAATGGCAAAGATTTAAAGATCACATGGATGAACTAAAAAAATTGTTCATCCCTGTCTGCCAAAAAAAAAAAACGGGGCAGGCAGCTCAACCGTGGCTAAAGAGGGAAATCAAGGATAGTGTTAAATCTAAGGAAGAGTCATATAAATTGGCCAGATGAAACAGCAAACCGGAGGTCTGGGAGAAATTTAGAATTCAACAGAGGAGGACAAAGGTGTTAATTAAGAGGGGGGGAAGAGCATGAAAGAAAGCTTGCAGGGAATATAAAAGGCTGTAAAAGCTAATTGAGACATGTAAAAAGGAAAAGATTAATGAAGACGAATGTAGGTCCCTTACAATCTGAGGCAGGTGAATTTATAATGGGAAACAAGGAAATGGCAGAACATTTAAACGAGTTGACAGTGGAGAGTAAACGAGTAGTTTGGTTCTGTCTTCACCAAGGAAGTCACAAACAATCTCCTAGAAATACTAGGTGACCGAGGATCTTGTGGGAGGGAGGAACTGAAGGGAATCCACATTAGTCAGGAAATGGTGGTGGGTAAACTGTTGGGACTGAAGGCAGATAAATCCCTAGGACCTGGTGGTCTGCATCCCAGAGTACTCAATGAGGTGGCCCTAAATATTGTGGATTCATTGGTGATTATTTTCCAATGATCCAATGGATCAGTTCCTGTGGACTGGAGAGTAGCCAATGTAACCACACTTTTGAAGATAGGAGGGAAAGAGAAAACGGGGAATTGGTAGTGGGGAAGAAGCTAGAGTCGACTATTAAAGACATAATAGCAGCGCCTTTGGAAAGCAGTGACAGGATCGGTCAAAGTCAGCATGGATTTATGAAGGGAAAATCATGCTTGACTAATCTTCTGGAATATTTTGAGGATGCAACAAGTAGAAAGGATAAGGGAAAGCCAGTGGATGTGGTGTATCTGAACTTTCAAAAAGCCTTTGACAAGGTCTCACACAAGAGATTAGTGTGCAAAATTAGAGCATATCGTATCAAGGGTAGGGTATTGACATGGATAGAGAACTGGTTGGCAGAGAGGAAGCGAAGAGTAGGAATTAACGGGTTCTTTTCAGAATGGCAGGGAGTATCTAATGGGGTGCCGCAAAGCTCGGTGCTGGGACCCCAGTTAATTGCAATATATATTAACGATTTAGACAAGGGAATTAAATGTAACATCTCCAAGTCTGCGGATGACACAAAGCTGGGTGGCAGTGGGAGCCGCAAGGAGGATGCTATGAGGCCGCAGGGTGACAGGAAAGCAGATTATTATCTGAATGGTGTCAGATTAGGAAAAGGGGAGGTGCAACGAGTCTTGGGTGTGCTTATACCTCAGTCACTGAAAGTAAGCATGCAGGCACAGCAGGCAGTGAAGAAAGCTAATGGCATGTTGGCCTTCATTGCGAGATGATTTGAGTTTAGGAGCAAGGAGGTCCGACTGCAGTTGTACAGAGCCCTGGTGAGACCACACCTGGAGTATTGTGTGCAATTTTGGTCTCCTAATTTGAGGAAGGACAATTATTGTTATTGAGGGAGTGCAACGTAGGTTAACCAGGTTAATTCCCAGGATGGCGGGACTGACATACCATGAAATAATGGGTCGACTGGGCTTGTATTCACTGAATTGAGAAGGATGAGAGGCAATCATATAGAAACATATAAAATTCTTAAAGGATTGGACAGGCTAGATGCAGGAAAAATGTCCCCGATGTTGGGAGAGTCCAGAACCAGGGGTCACAGTATAAGAATAAGGGGTAGGCCATTTAGGACTGAGATGAGTACATTTTTTTCACCCAGAGAGTTATGAATCTGTGGAATTCTCTGCCACAGAAGACAGTGGAGGCCAATTCACTGGATGTATTCAAGAGAGAGTTAGATTTAATTCTTGGGGCAAAAGCAATCAAGGGATATGGGGAAAAGGCAGGAACGGGGTACAGATTTTAGATGATCAGCCATGATCATATTGAATGGCGGTGCTGGCTCGCAGGACTGAATGGCCTACTCCTGCACCTATTTTTCTATGCTTCAATAATTGTACCCACCTCTAACATTTCCTCCCTCAGTTCCATAAACTCACAACTTTCTACATGAAGAAGTTGCCTATCAGTTCCTCTTTAAATCTTTCTCTTCTCAACTTAAAAACATATGCCCTCTAGTTTCACACTCCTCTACACCAGGAAACTGAATGTGATAATCATCTAATTTCATCATCATCGGCGATCACTCGAAACGAGTATGACTGTCCTCTCCATAGGGTCGTCTACTTGTGGGTCTGCAGATGTCTGTAGAGGCCGATCCGCGATCCACACACCTTGGTGCTTAGGTGGATTCCCTATATGGAGGACACCTGTGCGTGACTTTGTTTAACGTGGGGAGACTGGTGCACAGACAGCCACCACACGGTCCTTGACAGATCTGGGTCAGGATCCAGTGGCATGGAGTCCAAGACGACCGGAGACCCTTTTCTGCTGTAGCCTTCATCCGCTTTCCCAGCCGTTGTGATGCTCCACTAAAGTATGCCATCCTCTGCCTGTTCCACCGTTGAGGTCTTGGTTGGATTGCACTTTGTCAGAGACCTCCCCCTCGACCTTACCGCCATGCATAGCTCCAGACGGCATCGCTCTCAGGATCTCAGGACCAAACAAACTTATCCACCACGACAAGGTGACAATCCACGGAGAATCATCTTATTTATGCCCCTCAGCTCCAGGGAAATCTGTCACAACCAATCCAGTTTCTCCTTATCACTCAAGCCCCAGTCCTGGCAACATCCTTGCAATAATTTTGCCTTATAAGTGAAGTGACTTTCCCATATAATTCAGTGACTGGTTTTCAAGATTGAATCCAACTATGAACAGTGACATTTAAGGTTACAATTGGATCAGGAATGATCTTAATAAATAGAAGAGCAGGTTTACGAAACCTACTCTTATTTCCAATTTGTATACCTGTTCATATTACTTTCACTTTATCTAAATAAACAATGATCAATTACTATAAACTAGAAGAGAGTCTATAAACTATTAATCCATAAAAGTGCAAAATAAAAATTACTTTATTTGTTGTCATAGTCATGAGGTCATACATCATGGAAACAGGACCACTGGCTCATATTGTTCATCAAGGAATCCAAGGTAAGCTGGGCAATTAAATTCAAAATGGGAAGAAAAGGGCAAGTTGCAGATGGTTATTTTGCTGATTGGAGGCTTGTAACCAGTGGAGTACCTCACAGGTCGCTGCTGGGAAGCCTCACCAGTAGAAGGATGTCATTATGTTGGAAAGAGTGCAAAACAATTCACCAGGCTGTTAACTGGGCTTACGGACCTATGTTACAGGATAATGTTGGATAGGCTAGGACTTTTCCCTTTGGACTCAAGGAGGCTGATGGGTGGGTGACCGTATTGAAGTGCACAAAATCATGAGGGGTATGTTTACTGAACAGTAAACAGTATTTTCCCCAGGCTGGAGGATTCAAGGACCAGAGGGCATAGTCTTAAGATGAAAGGGGATAGATTAAAGATGGACCACACAGGCAATTTTTGAGAAGGTGGTTGTATTGGAACAAGCTGCCAGAGGAAGCTATAGACGCGGATACGGTTACAACTTTCAATCTAGCTGCGCAGGTTGAAAGATGAGGCAAATATCAGACCTGCAGATTTTCTACAGTCGGGGGAGGAGTTGTTTGAATGGACTAGTGGGGCAGTAGTTTATGAGGTGGATACCCACCACCATTCTTGTACTTTCAGTAAAACATATTGAAACAAATGGATGGATGTATCTGAAGACAGATTAATGAGTGGAAACAGAGACATGGGAATCATTTTTTCTCTTCTGTATTATCAACAAAATTAATGCTACAAAAAATAAAATAAAGGTTTACCCTTTCATATAGTCGTCCATATTTGAGCACTTCCTTCTGGAAAACTTCAACTGATTCCAGCAGGCCTGCCTTAAACTTGGGTTGGACCTGCACCAAGTCATCTTGTACATTTCTCTATGAGGTAAGCAATTAAACCAAAGGATCAAGACAAACTCAGAATAACAAAAAGAAAATCGGCCAAATTCAGCAATAAAGTTTGGTGGACTCAATTTACCTAAAATTCTACACATTTGCACAGTTTCCAATAAACCTCCAGAATAGAAATCTGAAATATATTGAATATAAGAATAAATGTAGAAATGTACGGAGATTGTACGTTCTCTCCATGGCCGTGTGGGTTTTCTACAAAATCTTCGGTTTTCTCCCACACTCCAAAGACGTACAGGTTCGTATGTTAATTGGCTTGGTATAAATGTATATTTTTCCTAGTGTGTGTAGGATAGTGTTAATGTGCGGGGATCGCTAGTCGGTGCGGACTTGGTAGGTTGAAAGGCCTGTTTCTCTAAATTATGAGCCCATTTCCATTCTCTATGACTCTATAATCTCAGAATCCACCTCATTGAAAGCGGCATCAATAATGACATTGATCAACAATCACATCATTGATCATCAATTTCAATACACCATTTCAGCCTCTATGTCATGGAGTCATAGAATTGTACAGCACAGAAGTGAGCTCTTTGACTCAACTCCTCCACGCCAAATGTAAAGCTGATCTATGCTAATCCCATTTACCAGCACTAGGCTTGTATCTCTCCTCTCTTTTCCTTGCTAAACATCTATCAGAATGCAACCTTCTTTAACTTTCTCCCCTCTTGGCTTAAACCTATGCAATACCTGTCCTTTCACCTCCTCCATCACCTCCATTCAGGGTCCACAACCGTTCTTCCTGGTGAGACAGAGGTTTACATGCACATTCTCCAACTTCATCTCTTGCATTTGGTGCTTTCAATGTGGCCTCCACAAGTCTTGGCAATGCTTTACCAAACAATTATGCTCTGTCTGCTAGGACCTGCTGAAGCTCTCAGTGGCCAGTGATATTATAGACCAAAAATGCTGGAGTAACTGAGTAGGAAAGGCAGTATCTCTGGAGAGAAGGAATGGGTGACATTACAAGTTAAGACCCTTATTCAGACTGAGAGTTAGGGGGGATGGATACATAGGGATATGGAGAGGTTTGGTGTGAAAAAAAGAGATCAAACAGAACGATGTTCAAGGAAAATGTAGAATGAATGTAAATGTAAAATGTTAGCTGAGGGTAAGGTGACAACGAGTCATACAATCAATAACATTTAATCAGGTGGACAGTGAAACTAATCAGATGGGGAGGGATAGAGAGAGGGAAATTAAGGGTTACTAGAAGTTAGAGAAGTCAATATTCAAACTGCTGAGCTGTAAGCAGCCCAGGCAAAACATTCCTCCAATTTGTGTTGGGACTCACTCTGACAGTGGAGGAGGTAATTCC
Source organism: Amblyraja radiata (assembly GCF_010909765.2). NCBI lineage: Eukaryota > Metazoa > Chordata > Chondrichthyes > Rajiformes > Rajidae > Amblyraja > Amblyraja radiata. The sequence goes on along the minus strand of NC_045960.1, from coordinate 21,784,103 downwards.
CCTTTGCATTCCAATGTCGACTTGTTTGTCCTCGGCCTCCTCCACTGTGAGTGATGCCACAAGTAAACTGTAAGAACACCTCATGTTCTGCTGGGGTATCATGCCAACAGCATGAACAGAGACTTCTCCAATTTCAAGGACCACCCTCCCTGTTATTCACCCAGATTCACCTTTTTTTCCACTCCCTCATCCACATCACCCAATTCCTTTCCCACCCTCCACCTCCTCCTTCCGCTCATCTTCAACCTCACCATACTCCAGGTCTCCGACTTTTCTACTCCTCTCTCATCCCGTTTTCAACTCACTATCCTTTCCATTGGCTGAACATTTCAGTCCCAGCATTCTCTCCTTGTTAGATTCCACCATCTGCACCCTTGTCTCCTTCAAAGTCTCCTTCAGCCTTGGTTACTATCTCCTTGCACCTCTCCCCAATCTGACACATCTGTCAATCAACCCTATTTCTCCTAGATCCACCTATCACTTGTTAGCTCTTGCCCCACCCTTTCCCCTTCCCACTTTCTACCAGCTATTGTTCCTGTACTCCATCAGCATTGTCTGTTCATTTCACCTCTCCACTGAACTTTTCAACCAATCATTGTCCCTTTACATTCTTTCACAACCTTCTTCGCTGCCTAAGATTCCACCATTTTTTGTGTCATCAGCAGTCTTACTAATCTGTCCTCCTACATTCTCATCTAAGTCATTTATATATGTCACAAACAATAATGGTCCCAGTTGCCATTCCATCCCTGTGATACAACTCTGATTCCAGACTTCCAGCCAGGAAAGTATACCTCAACCACTACACTATTGACTATTGACAACCTGCCTCCTATCACCAAGCCAATTTTGGATCTACTTTGCTAACATACCTTGTGCCCTAATCTTCTGGACCAGCATCCTAAGCAGAGGTTTATTAAAAGTCTTGCTAAAGTCTATGTATACATGTCTACCACTCTGCTTTTCGATATTCTTTGTTATCTCCACAAAAAATTTCAATCAGATTTGTGAGTCAGGATATTACCTGCACAAAACATTGTTGACCCCCACTAAACAGCTCTGCGTTTCCAAGTGAACGTAAATCCTGTTGCATAGAATTTAATTTTTAAGCATCAGCAGCAAGAGGGTAGCTAGGGAAAGGGTAGATCCAGGTAAAAGAAAAATCTACGTGTTGTGCCAGACGTAAAGAGCACGATCCTAAATTAATATTTCCCATTGGTAACAATTTCCCTAAATATCAAGTTCACCACCCTATAACTTTATGGCTTATCCCTATTGTCTTTGTGGAATAAGAGAACTAGGATGGGGGAGGGACGGAGAGAGATCACTCTAGAGATGCTGTCTGTCCCGCTGAGTTACTCCAGCATTTTGTGTCTATCTTCCATGACCAATGGGAGACCATGACCTACCTTCTACCTCATTGGAGACCCTGGACTATCTTTAATCAAACTTCATTGAACTTTATCTTGCACTAAATATTATTCCCTTTATCTTCTACCTGGACACTGTGGATGGCTTGATTGTAATCATGTATAGTCTTTCAGCAACTAAAAAGCTTTTCACTGCACCTCGTTACATGTGTCAATAACTAAACTAAATTATAGTATAACCTTGCCGAAAATATTCAAGAATATTTTCAAAGCATCTTTACATCATTGTTAATTCTTGGGAATCCTTAATCCATGATCACTGAAAGTGGGGAAGTAGCATTCAGCATGCCCCTGAGAATCTCACATCCATATTTCACAGTAATCAAGCAAAACTGGAGGAAGGAATACACTATCTCTTTGCCCATCCAATTAGGAACCAAAGTGGAAGCAATTTATCATTGATACTTATGAAGAGGGATGTAGAAGAAACAGAGATTAAGACATTTCCCACATATGGAAGAGTCTGATGTTTCCTGTTGGCCTCATCATTCATCTGAGAACCCACAGAACCAGAGATTATCATCAGGGGATTGCCAAAGAAAAGATAGACAGTACTGAGAGGACCAGAGCTTAAACCCCCAATATTATCATTTAACTTTCCCTTTGCAATAGTCCCAAAATTCTGCTTGATTCTTTCTGATTTGTCATTACATAATAAGAACATAATACTCACAGCTTTAACTTGCATTTTGTTAAAAAAATATCGAAGTGTGTCAGCTCCTTCTGCTTCTTCCTTTGAAATTTCCACTTCATACTTAATCAAGATATTATATGCTTCCTATGTGTAAACCAGTAATAATGAAGCAATAAATAAAATCTAGTTTAGATAACATTAGTCAACGCAACAAGTTACATTCATATTAAGCTCCAAAACAAATTAAAAATACTTGCATAACTGAAAAAGGTTGCAGCTTATATTCTAATTGTATAATGTTTGGAATATAAGCACTATAGGAAAAGCAACTACTGGACAGATGACGGCTAAATGACAAAGATCCCCCAGTTTCTCCTCCTAACATTATATGTACAGTGCATTCAGAAAGTATTCACACCCCTTCATATTTTTCACATTTTGTTACGTTATAGCCTTATTTTAAAATGGATGAAATTCGTTTTTTTATCATCAATCTACACAATACCCCAGAATGAAGAAGCGAAAACAGGTGTTTGCAAAGTAATTAAAAAGAAATAACTGAAATATCACATTTACATTAGTATTCCGACCCTTTGCCATGACACTCAAAATTGAGCTTAGGTTCATCCTGTTTCCATTGATTATCCATGAGATGTTTCCACAACTTGATTGGAGTCCACCAGTGATAAATTAAATTGATTGGACATGATTTGGAAAGGCACACACCTGTCTATATAAGGTCCCACAGTTGACAGTGCATGTCAGAGCAAAAACCAAGCCATGAAGATGAAGGTCCGCAGAACTCTGAGACAGGATTGTGACGAGACACAGATCTGGGGAAGGGTATAAAACAATTTCTGCAGCATTGCAGGTCCAGAAGAGCATAGTGGCCTCCATCATTCTTAAATGGAAGAACTTTGGAAAGACCAGGACTCTTCATAGAGCTGGCTGCCCGGCCAAACTGAGCAATCGGGGGAGAAGCGTCTTGGTCAGGGAGGTGATCAAGAACCTGATGGTCACTCCAACAGAGCTCCAGCGTTCCTCTGTGGAGATGGGAGAACCTTCAGGAAGGACAACTATATCCGTAGAATTCCACCAACCAGGCCTTTATGGAAGAGTGGCCTGACGTAAGCCACTCCTCAGTAAAAGGCACATGACAGACCGCTTGGAGTTTGCCAAAAGGGTTATTTTCTCTGGTGCTCTGGTCTGATGAAAGCAAGATATAACTATTTGGCCTGAATGCCAAGCATCCTGTCTGGAGGAAACCAGGCACCGCTCATCACCTGGCCAAAACCATACCTACGGTGAAGCATGGTGGTGGCAGCATCATACTGTGGGGATATTTTTCAGCGGCAGGAACTGGGAGACTAGTCAGGATCGAGGAAAAGACGAATGGAGCAAAGTACGGAGAGATCCTTGATGAAAATGTACTCCAGTGCGTTCTGAACCTCAGGCTGGAGCGGAGGTTCACCTTCCAACAGGACAATGACTTTAAGCACACAGCCAAGACAACGCAGCAGTGGCTTTGTGACAAGTCTGTGAATGTCCTTGAGTGGCCCAGCCAGAGCCCGGACTTGAACCCAATCGAACATCTCTGGAGGGACCTGAAAATAGCTGTGCATTGACGCTTCCCATCCAACCTGACAGAGCTCGAGAGGATCTGCAGAGAAGAATGGGAGAAATTACCCAAATACTGGTGTGCTAAGCTTGTAGCGTCATACCCAAGAAGACTTGAACCTGTAATCGCTGCTAAAGGTGCCTCGACAAAGTACTGAGTAAAGGGTCTGAATACTTATGTAAATATATTTCAGTTATTTATTTTTAATTACTTTGCAAAATGTTCTAAACACCTGTTTTTGCTTTTTTATTATGGGGTATTGTGTGCAGATTGATAATAATAATAAAAACAATAATTTAATCCATTTTAGAATAAGGCTGTAACGTAACAAAATTTGGAAAAAGTGAAGAGGTCTGAATACTTTCTGAATGCATTGTATAATGTTCCTCCAACAATGTGGAACAGAGGAATAATATTCTGCTCATTTTTTATGCAAATGTTTTTGGTGTTTGGGGCTACTTAATTAATACAAACTAACTTTTCAGTTTGGTTATTAAGCTGATATCCTGGGCATGACCAGCAAGTCAGGCTGTGATAATGGACAGGGAGGAACTGACTTAATATCTACCTGACATGGTGAGTGTTTCCAACATTTTCTGTGATGAGGGATTCTTTCACTTTCTGTTGTGATTTGGCTCTGTCCATTGGCACAGCCTAACCTGCTAGGCATGTGTTGCGGCCTTTAATTTCACAACTCTCACAATGTGCATTTTCATACTCTTGAACTGCCTTCAATTCACTGATTTTATGAACAAAGGATCATGTTTTCTCATTCTAACAGCTATCAGATGACCACATACACAGTTTAACCTCAGGCAATCATGATCCTAGCTAAACACTCCTCAGCGGCTTGAAAGATGTTTGGAGCGGCCGCTCCCTCCTCGGAGACTGCGGCACCCGTAGTCCTCAGGCCGCTTTGGCTGGAGCTCCGACTCTGGTGATCCCGGATCCCAGGCTCCAAGGTGTTCCAAATCCAGCGCCGCCCACTGGACGCTCCACAGCCACAGCTCCTCGATGTTGAAGTCGGCGGCCACAGCACTCCGGAGCTTACCGCACGGCGACCCGGTAAGGCATCGCCCGCTCTGTGTCGGTATCCCAGCGCTGTGCTGCCGCAGAAGCTGTTGTCCCCGCTGGTCCCGAAAGGAAAGGCCGCTCCAGTTTCGATGGCAGGCCGCGAGGAAGGGGCGAAAAAGCAGCTCGGAGGGAAGCCGCCTCTCCGAGCAGGTAGGGGACTGAGAAATAAAGTTTCCCCCTTCCCCTCCCCCACCCACCACATAAAAGACCTCCAACTAACATTTGTTTTTTGACAGGACTAAAAATAAAAATTAAAAAGGGTGAAAGGGCGGACTGCAGGGAGAGCAGCCATACACAACGGCGCCCACTCCTGCAGTCCGCCATCTTGTCTACAGATATTAAGCTCTCAGGCCTATAGTTCTCAGTCCTTTCATTGAATCTCTGCTTGAATAGGGGCACAACATTTGCCACCCTCCAGTCTTCTGGCACCTCGTCCGCATTGAATAACGAATAATAAATTTCAGCCAAGGCTCCCGCAAATCTTTTCTCTAGTTTCCCACAGTGTTCTTGGATATATTTGATCCGGCCCAGGAGATTTATTTTATTTCGAAGTCACGTGAGTGACTACGTGAAGAAGCCCGCCAGTCCGCATGCACGTCAATTCGTGTAGCGCACTGGCTCGAGCGGAGCAGTTTGTACTGCTCTGCAAGGTAAGTCAATTTTCACCGGGCCGCTCTATAGCGTGCCCGGGGTAGCTATGGAGGCGGCCGGGGGTTTCGGCCACCGTGGAAGTTCCATAGGAGCTACAGTGAATAGAATCTGCGCCGCATTTTGAGCTCCCCAACGGGAGAGGCGGCTAAAATTGGGAACCGCGGCCCAAATGGGAGGCCAGCGTAGGCTCCATAAGGAGCTGGGATAGCGGCTGTTGCCGTTATAATCTGCACGGCAGCAGACTGCCCAAATGGGAGACCGGCGTAGACTCCATGAGTTGCTGGGATTGCGGCTGTTGCCGTTATCACGGTAGCAGACGGCCCAAATGGGAGACCGCTGGCTACGTTAAGTGTTACAGCTGCCGGTATCAGAGCTCCATACGGGAGTAGGCAGCCAGAGTTGGAAACAGCGTGGGGCTCCATAAGGAGCTAAAATTCTTAAATTGCGGCTGCCGGCAGCCAGGTCTATTTCACTGCAGGAGATCGCCAGCAGCAGGTGAGTTTTAAAATAGCCGCAGCCTAGAGCTACCGCTTAGGAGGCTCAGCCTGCCGTAGCACCGTACAATTTTAACAGTTACTGCTACAGCCATGCTACAGCAGCATATAGTGTATACTTTATTTTGGGCGGCTATAATAGAGGTGGCATTAATAACAGTTGCCACAATCAATCAATCAATCAACCAATCAGTTTTATTCGTCACATTGCACATAAAGTGCAAGTAAATGAATTTGTCAGCAGTGGTACAATGATAAAGAACACACAAACACAATAAAAATATAACACAAACATCCACCACAGCATTCATCACTGTGGTGGAAGGCACAGAAATTGGCCAGTCCTCCTCCATTTCCCCCGTGGTCGGTACCTCAACCCTCCGCAGCCATCGCTGCGACGTCCAGATGGTAAAAGGACAAGGTAAAAGTCAAGGTAAGTCCAGGATCGACTCTTCCCCACCGGAGACCGCGGCTTCAGGCTGGTGTAGGCCACAGGCTGACGGTCGAAGATTTAAAGTTCGCGCCGGAGCCAGAAGCACCGCAAACTGCAGGGCCGACAGACAAAGCTCCCCTCTAGGAATCCCCGGCGATGGTAAGTCGTCACTGCACCCGCGGTAGAAGTTGGACGCGGCCCGGCGGTGGAAGCTTCTTCTACTCCCCGGGTCCCCAACGTGAGATCCCGGGCTGTAGACGCAGCGCCATCTGGAGCTCTGCAGACCGCGGCTTCAGGCTGCCGGCTGCCGCGGTCCAGCGAAACGGAGCGCTCCCCTCCGGCGAGCCCCAGCGAGGGCTCGCCCGCTCCACGCCGAGAGTCCACGCTGCGCCCGCCGCTGAAGCCCCAGGCGCATCTCCGGGAAAGGCCACGCCGATCCTTGTTGTTAGGCCACGGGGGAGGCGACCTGGAAAAAGTCGCCTCTCCATGGAGGAGGCGACCAAAGCGGTTTCCCCATCACCCCCCCCCCCCACACCACCCCCCACACAAAACACACAGAGGAACATTAAAAACATACATTAAAACATACTAAAAAAACAAAAAAGTAGAAAAAAACGGACACGCTGCTGACAGGGCGCCGGCTTGCAGCGCCCCCCACGGACCTGTATCAGGTCGCGTTTGTGATTATCATAGCCAATAGCATTCTAAAGTCATGTTTAATTCTTGGCAATATCTTATCATGCCAATAAAGTTTTAAAAGAGATAATTACAAAGGACATTTATTATCACTTACACCTATGGTGTAGTGAAATTGGACTTGCCTTTGCAGTCCAGAGCTCCTGGCTTTGGAAGCCTTGTTTAAGCTGTGCCTATCAGTCACCTGTGGAAGCTACACCAGGTGGTGTCATGATAATTTCCGCTCATTACAGGGGACTGTGGAAGATTATTTAGCATATCAATAAAGTAGTCAAATCTCTGATTTTATAGGCATAGCTTTCTTTTAATCATATATATGTCATTGCCTATAACAACACCTGGCAGGGTTGCAGTATTTCTCCCACTCTGTCTGGCGTATAGAGGCCAGAGGCGCTCCAGTCCTTCCCTGTAAAAATCCGTTGGCTCCGGAAGGGAGCAAGGACTCGGAGTCACTAGCAGGTGCAGTCTGTTTGATAAATCATGATAACAACAGAGCACTGATCTGCAGCTAGTCTCGGTTCGACTGCTAAAGGAAGCAGCCTGACAGCCCCAAGTCGCGGCAAAGTCATAGATAGTCTTGGGACATCTACAGCAGATGTGATTGGGCTTTGTCCCAACGAGAACATCTGATTAATCAAATTATAACACAAGGATTGCTCTGTCTTACGAAGGCATGTCAGGCAGCAGGTCCTGGTTCAGGGTTGCAAATTTTCCTCCCACTAAGATGAAAGGAGTAGTCGAGATGGTGCCAAAGTATATGCACATATGCCTGAAGCAGCTCCTGGTTCAGGGTTGCAATTTCCCTCCCACTCGGTTGAACGTAGTGATGGAGATGGTGCCAAAGTATATGCACACATGCCTGAGGCAGCTCCTGATTCAGGGTTGCATAAGTCCTCCCACTCGAATGTATGAAGCGATGGAGATGGAGACATATATATTATGCTCTGTATTACAGGCAGTTCAAGTCATATGCCTGTAGCTGCCCTGGTTTCAGGGTTCTTATTTTTCCTCCCACCCGAAAGACTATCGGAGATGGTGTCACAAAATATGCTTGGTATTACGGAAGCATGCAGAGACAGTCTGAGGCATACGGATATGGCAACGTCTGGTTCAGGGTGCAATATTTCTCTCACTCTAAGAGAGTGTCAGAGATCAGTACGGACTGACTCCAAACATGAGCCCGAGCATGACTATGTGCCGGGATCCCATGCTTTAATGCATGATGTACGACAATCGCATGAGGGAAAGCTGTGTGCTCTTGCCTCTAAAATTGCTATTCCCTCGGGGACGGACAAGCCACTACAAGAGAAGTTGGCCAGCGGCATCACCTATCTAACTGAAATGACAAGCATGATGGACAGGGTCTGCAAATGGAACTTCGCTGAAACTCCAAAGGAAATCGACCTGGGGTTAGAGACGCTGGTAAGTAAGGTCTCGTTATTAACCTCCGTAAACTCCGAAATGGAGCAGTCTGTCAGCCCAGCTTGGATTTACTGCCAGCATGGGCTGTCTAGTCGTTTTTCACTGTCTCTGTGATAAGATCAGGTTGATGTAGAGACATTGGCAAGGTGCCTTACACAGTACCCTCTGTAAGTTCCAAGTAGGAACAGTTTGGTTACCCTGGATCGGGGTAGACCATCTTAGGACGACAAATGGCACAATGGGCTAAGTGTTCGGCTGGCAACCGGAAGGTAGCCGGTTCGAATCCCGCTTGGAGTGCATACTGTCGTTGTGTCCTTGGGCAAGACACTTCACCCACCTTTGCCTGTGTGTGAATGTGTGTGAATGTGTGTGAGTGATTGGTGGTGGTCGGAGGGGCCGTAGGCGCAGATTGGCAGCCACGCTTCCGTCAGTCTGCCCCAGGGCAGCTGTGGCTACAGAAGTAGCTTACCACCACCGAGTGTGACTGAGGAGTGAATGAATAATGCGATGTAAAGCGCCTTGAGTATTAGAAAGGCGCTATATAAATCCCATCCATTATCATGAAACTGGCTGGCCATAGTCATAGTGACCAGAGAAGCACTGCTTCATCCTCTATGAGAGGTTATCAGACTGGTCAATAGAATAAAGTAGTTGAAGTTTTTCTCAACATATGGTTTATTTCTCCTCAGTTAGCAGAGTTACTGGTTCATTGGAATCATCATTGCCATTCTCTCTGGGACAGGTGGTTACCAGCAGAAAGCTCGTCTGGCATATATTATAACTTTATCAGACCTGCAGGTTCATGTTGTGTATCAACAATGTATTCATAATAATCCATAGCCTCTCAATACGAGTATTCCTGATTGAGTGATGGGTCGAAGAGATTGTGTTATGCACTCTGGAGACTTAGACATGTGGTCTCAGTCAAAGGACTGCGAGGTAATACTTGATTCAGCCTTGCATTATACTAATCTCCACTGAAGGAAAAACGTTACATATTTATGGTGACTCTTAGCAAGAGTTGACAGGGAACTCGTATTCTCACATCTAAGGGAGACTGCGGTTTCAGCTCTAGTCATTAGCTGCTGATCATATATTATCAGCGATATGTATGAATAACTAAATAATGCATCTTCCGCGGGTAGGAAACCCTAAACATTTCCGTCCGTAGGATCAATAGAGGAACAGCGGTTCCAAGTGCAATCAGCGACAACTCATCCGAGGATGAGTGGTCTTGGCCAAGGACTAGAGAGGTATATTTCTTAAGATTACAGAAATATGGTGCAGGCCGAATCGGGTTAGCATTAGGCTAATCAAATTGTGGGTTTACTTACCCAGTTTAAGGTGGATGATTGGGTGTCTGCAATTTAACTGACTCAGAGAATCGATCTTGTAGTTGCATACTCTGTCATATCTATACACATAAGGCACAGATTCTGCTGTTTAATAACAACGCTAGTGGTGAAAGCCAATGCTGCCTTTCTCAGATTAAAGGGCATTATGTCATCGAGTTTTAGGTATTATGCAAAATTGCAAATGATAAAATTGATGGGTCGTCGGTAGATATCTTTTGCGATATTACAAATGAGGCAATATGAAATCTAACAGTATCAATTTGCCTATTCAATCACGCCATGGTAGGCGGCTGAAGCAACTCTTATTTACTCAATCACGTGTGACGGCTGGGACAGCCTGTCTTCTCGGGCAGCTAGCTCTGCACGATTGTATGAGAACCTTGTGAACAACATATGTGAGTCAATTCTATACGGAAGTAACAGAGGTTTGTGTGGCTTCCAGTTTGAGCCTAGAGAAACTTATGGGACAGCACAATTGACATTGCTTGTGCTGCTTTATCATTTCTGTAATACCATAAGTGGGACATAAACGATTAGTTCTTCACCCACTATTCTCTAACGTTATGCAGGGTGTCTTTTATTTGACCACTCTAATAGCCTCACTCATTGTAATGTGTGATGTATATCAGTAATTTGTGATGCAAATATTCCTCAACATTTTCCTTATGGGACCAGTATCTTAAGATGATTATGCTTTCAGCAGCTGATCTCAGCATAAAGAACACAGCCTTTACTCAATCTCTGGCTTAGTCTCCACGTCATACTGACATTAGGGTAGCTTGTTATAGAAATAATCTCATAAGCAAATGAGCAGGATTGCGTACATTTGAAGTTGACAGCATACCCACCAGAGCAGAGATCAGGGATGTCATTAGGTATACAAGTGCACTCACATGCTAGTGCTGATGAAATGGAAGATAGTTCTTTTGTTTCAATAGTCTCAAGATATTGCTGATGGCTCATTAGCAGCCAATACAATGGATTTTCTTTTCATCATACAGCGTGAGGTTTACATAGTGCAGGTTAATAAATTATAAAATTTGGTGGAATATGTCTGGATATTTGCAGATAGAATTATGCACTTTGTTGCATAAGTTATTGTCTAACTCAAGTCTATTGGGACTACAGGCCAGTTTAGAGCAATGGCCATGTATGCAAGTTAGCATCACGATATTAATAACTCATGTTTTTCCTACCATTAATGGTTTATCTGTTTAAATGTTTCACACAGATTATGTCACTGCATGAAACCACAGAGCTTTGAAATCTTCACGTAGTCACTCACGTGACTTCGAAATAAAATAGAAAGAATAAACGAGAATTTACCGTTTGAAGCTTGATCTTTATTTTATGAGAAGTTGAAGTGAGGGATTACGTGCCCTCCACTCCCAACCCTATTCTCATAAAGATCATTCGGTAGTTCTAGCCCTTCAATCTTTCTATAGCTTAGGTCAGCAACTATTCTGTGGTTTCATACAGCTACTTTGAAGATTGACGCGCATGCGGACTGGCGGGCTTCTTCACGTAATCCCTCACTTCATCCTCCCATGAAATAAAGATCAAACTTCAAACGGTAAGTTCTCGTTTAATCTATCTAATTAACTTCATACGCGCCAGGACCTTCAGCACCTCTTCAATTATAATACTGACTGCTCTCAAGACACTTCCATTGACTGCCTGTGCTCCCCAGTCCTCCTGTCTTTCTCCACGGTAAAAATAGAGGAGAAATACTGATTGAGGACCTTCCCCATCTTCTGTGGCTCCACACAGAGTTGACCGCTTTGATTCCTGAGAGGTCCCATTCTCTCCCTGGTTACCCTTTTTCCCTTTATCTAGTTATAAATTTGTTGGGATTATCCTTAATGCCAACTGCCAGAGCATTCTCCTGTCTCCTTTTTGCCCTTCTGATTTCCTTTTTTAGTTTGACCTTAGTTCACGAAACTCCTCTAGGGATACACTTGCCTATAGCTTGGATATAGCTGCCGAAACCTGTCCTATGCCTCCTTCTTACTCATGATCAAAGCCTCAATTTCCATCATCATTGAAGCGTCCTTATGTTTGCCTGCTATGTCCTGCACTTTAACAGGGACGTGCATATCCTAAGTTCTTGTCAGCACAGTTTTAAAAACATCCCACTTTCCTGACGTTCCTTTTTCTTCAAACAACCTACTCCAATCAACTTGAGTGAGTCCCTCTCTCATACTATCAAAGTTGGCCTTACCCTAATTTAGCAATTTAACTCATGCTATGGTGTTAACTCATTAACACCATACTCTTTGTCCCTATCCATAAAAATCTTAAACCTAATCGAACAGTGGTCACTCGTCCCAAAAGGCTTATCCACGAACACTTCATCCACTTACCTCTCCAAATTTCCCAATTCCCTACATATTGTCGGAGAAAACTCTCCTGAATACTTTCGCCAAATTGCACCCCGTCTAAACCTTTCACACTATGATATTCTCAGTCAACATTGGGAAAGATAAAATCCCCTACTACGACATAAATAAGACATAAATAATCTGCCGGAAATAGCAGGGGACCGCGGGTCAAAGGAGTTGGAGGAATTGAGTGAAATCCAGGTTAGCCGGGAAGTGGTGTTGGGTAAATTAAATGGATTAAAGGCCGATAAATCCCCAGGGCCAGATAGGCTGCATCCCAGAGTACTTAAGGAAGTAGCTGCAGAAATAGTGGATGCATTAGTAATAATCTTTCAAAACTCTTTAGGTTCTGGAGTAGTTCCTGAGGATTGGCGGGTAGCAAACGTAGCCCCACTTTTTAAGAAGGGAGGGAGAGAGAAAACGGGGAATTACAGACCAGTTAGTCTAACATCGGTAGTGGGGAAACTGCTAGAGTCAGTTATTAAAGATGGGATAGCAGCACATTTGGAAAGTGGTGAAATCATTGGACAAAGTCAGCATGGATTTACAAAAGGTAAATCATGTCTGACGAATCTTATAGAATTTTTCGAGGATGTAACTAGTAGCGTGGATAGGGGAGAACCAGTGGATGTGGTGTATCTGGACTTCCAGAAGGCTTTCGACAAGGTCCCACATAAGAGATTAGTTTACAAACTTAAAGCACACGGCATTGGGGGTTCAGTATTGATGTAGATAGAGAACTGGCTGGCAAACAGGAGGCAAAGAGTAGGAGTAAACGGGTCCTTTTCACAATGGCAGGCAGTGACTAGTGGGGTACCGCAAGGCTCAGTGCTGGGACCCCAGCTATTTACAATATATATTAATGATCTGGATGAGGGAATTGAAGGCAATATCTCCACGTTTGCGGATGACACTAAGCTGGGGGGCAGTGTTAGCTGTGAGGAGGATGCTAGGAGACTGCAAGGTGACTTGGATAGGCTGGGTGAGTGGGAAAATGTTTGGCAGATGCAGTATAATGTGGATAAATGTGAGGTTATCCATTTTGGTGGCAAAAACAGGAAAGCAGACTATTATCTAAATGGTGGCCGACTAGGAAAAGGGGAGATGCAGCGAGACCTGGGTGTCATGGTACACCAGTCATTGAAAGTGGGCATGCAGGTGCAGCAGGCAGTGAAGAAAGCGAATGGTATGTTAGCTTTCATAGCAAAAGGATTTGAGTACAGGAGCAGGGAGGTTCTACTGCAGTTGTACAGGGTCTTGGTGAGACCACACCTGGAGTATTGCGTACAGTTTTGGTCTCCAAATCTGAGGAAGGGCATTATTGCCATAGAGGGAGTGCAGAGAAGGTTCACCAGACTGATTCCTGGGATGTCAGGACTGTCTTATGAAGAAAGACTGGATAGACTTGGTTTATACTCTCTAGAATTTAGGAGATTGAGAGGGGATCTTATAGAAACTTACAAAATTCTTAAGGGGTTGGACAGGCTAGATGCAGGAAGATTGCTCCCGATGTTGGGGAAGTCCAGGACAAGGGGTCACAGCTTAAGGATAAGGGGGGAATCCTTTAAAACCGAGATGAGAAGAACTTTTTTCACACAGAGAGTAGTGAATCTCTGGAACTCCCTGCCACAGAGGGTAGTCGAGGCCAGTTCATTGGCTATATTTAAGAGGGAGTTAGATGTGGCCCTTGTGGCTAAGGGGATCAGAGGGTATGGAGAGAAGGCAGGTACGGGATACTGAGTTGGATGATCAGCCATGATCATATTGAATGGCGGTGCAGGCTCGAAGGGCCGAATGGCCTACTCCTGCACCTAATTTCTATGTTTCTATGTCTAACCTTATTTGACCTGCAGCTGTCTGCAATCTCCTGGCATATTTGTTCTTCTAATTCTCCTTGACTATTTGGGGGCCTGTGGTATACCCCATCAAGGTGATCATCCCTTTCTTGTTCCTCAGCTCCACCCATAGAGTGTCACGAAACGAACCATCCGTAACGTCACCTCCTTAATCAATAATGCAACACCCTCTCCTCTTTTACCCTCATCTCCATCTCGCCTAAAGGACCTGTACCCTGGAACATTGAGCCGTCAATCCTGTCCCTCTCTTAACCAGGTTTCTGTAATGACTACAACGTCCCAGTCGCATGTAGCTATCAATGCCTTAAGCTCGTCTGCCTTACCCGTCAGGTCCCTTGGATTAAAATATGTGCAATTTCAACCAACATTTCTTCCATGCTCTCTGTCTTTCTCCTGCCCATTCTGTCCACTTTCTCTCATCATCCTCCATACCAACTTGTAACCTCTCACCTACCTCTGTCCTGTATAAACCACCCCCCTGCCAATCTAGTTTAAACCCACATGTGTAGCATTAGCGAACCTGCCTGGCAAGATATTGGTACCCCTCCAGTTCAGGTTCAACACATCTCTCTTGTACAGGTCACCTGCGCCCCAGAAGAGATCCCAATGGTCGAGAAATCTGAATACCTGCCCCCTGCACCAGTCCCTCAACCCCACATTCATCTCCCCAATCTTTCTAGTTTGTACCCTCACTAACATGTGGCTCTGAAAGCAAACAATGACTCTGGGGGTCCTATCTTTCAGCTTTTTACCCAACTCACTATACTCATACTGTAGAATCTCCTTTCTTTTCTTACCTGTATCATTTGGGCCAACATGCATGACGACTTCCAGCTGCTCCCCATCCCCTTTGACAATGTCTTGCATCCGCTCCAAGACGTCCTGGAGCCTGGTACCAGGGAGGCAGCCTGGAGTCTTGCCTACTGCAACATAATCTCCTGTCTACACCCCTAACTATATAGTCGCCGACCACTGTGGTACCACCGTTGTCCTTCCCTGCTAAGCCCCTGTGTCAGGGTTGGTGTTGCAGCCCTGCCTGCCACTGCTGCTCAACGTTGATGTCAGAAGGCTGACAGGAAATATGAGAGAAGACTGCCCCAATTGAAAGTCTACAATTAAGGGGGCTCAATCTTAAGAGTAGGTGGTCAGCAATTTAGGATAGAGATAAACACTTTTTTTATGGGGAGAGTTCTAAGTAAATGGAAATCTCTTTTTAGAGAATTATGAATGCTAAGTCACAGAGTATATTAAGAATGTGCTCAACGGACAAAATGGGAATCAAACAAGAAAGTGGATGAAGTGCAGGATCAGCAAGGGGTTTAAATGGTTTGTACACAAAAATGCTGGAGAAACTCAGCGGGTGCAGCAGCATCTATGGAACGAAGGAAATAGGCAACGTTTCAGGCCGAAACCCTTCCTCAGAATGGTTTAAATGGTTTGACAGGTTCGATTTCTTAAATATCGTTTCAAGAAAGTCACCACCAGACTGGCAGGAGATATTATGAACGCTATTACTAAAGTCAGATTTCAAACACTGATAAGGCATGAGAAAAAATAATGACGCAAGAAAATATGCTATTTAAATGCTCTGAAACAGAAAGGCACCAACCTCAATGGGTCCCAACGTCATATCCATCTGTATCTCATTTTTCCGTATTTCTGCTAAAGACTCCATGGCAAACCTAACATCATCCAGGTCCTGAATAGGTCGTGCCATATTCTTCATTTGTTCACTGATAAATGTTGATATTGCTGTCATTTTTCCCTTATATTGTTCATTCAGGAAACGACTGAGCACAATTTTCCAACCTTTAGCTTCCACTGTAAGTGCAATTTTCATTGCTTCTAAAAGAGTTGAAGAGAGGTGTGGGTATGGAGAAAATAGAAAACTATTAACATAAGTTTAATTCTTGTGTTGTTTATTTAATATAAAAGCAACAAATATCGTAGTTTAAAATTGTACTGGCTATACTCCATTGATTACACAAGAATCACATTCTCCTGTGAATTCCAGCATTAAGCTGGAAAGTGTGCAGTGAAGATTTATGAGAACATTGCCAGGAGTTGAGGGCTTGAAATCGGGCTTTATTCCTTGGACCTCAGGAGGCTTTTACCGAGGCAGGAGAATCAAGAACTAGAAGACATAGATTTAAGGTGAGAGGGGAAAGATTTAATAGAAACCTGAGGTGAAACTTTTTCATTCTGGGGTGTTGGTTATATGGAATGAGCAGGTATAGGAGGTAATTGAGGCTAGTACAA
The DNA here is from genome assembly GCF_010909765.2 of Amblyraja radiata. NCBI lineage: Eukaryota > Metazoa > Chordata > Chondrichthyes > Rajiformes > Rajidae > Amblyraja > Amblyraja radiata. The sequence continues at coordinate 21,767,800 of NC_045960.1, read as the reverse complement.
TAACAACATTTAAAAGACTTGGAAGGTTACATTTATAAGAACAAACAAATGGATGAGTTTGGCTGAAGGACCTGTTTCCATGCTGTATGACTAACCTGTCAGTTTTTCAGGGTCAGAAAAATGATCAGGATTGATGTTGTGCTTTCAGATCACGTTAAAGAAATTCCACCTGAATTCAGGTGGCTTTTGTTGGCTTGGATCAGTTGATGGACCCAACTTCTGGGGACCAATATTTGGTTTTAACCCAATTGGGGCAAAACTGTTTTTGGAATAAGAGGAAGATTGACAATCAAAATTACTTAAATGGTCACTTGCTGTATAGTTTCGGTTCATTTATTTCAGAAAAGATACACTGGCAATGGAGGCAGTCTAAAAGATAAAGCGGGCTGAAACTCAAAATACTGGAAATCTAAAACAAACGCATAAAATGCTGAAATATGGATAAGGGCATGGCAGGTCCACAAGCTAACGGTCAATTTAGTTAAAGGTTTGAATTAGGGCAAAGCCAACTTCGATGGTATTATATAGGTGTTTGCAAAAGTTCTTTGCGGGCAAAGAGACCTCTGAAAAGTGGGATGCTTATAAATGTGTGATAGTGAGAGTTCAAAGTATACATGTTCTTGTTAAAGTGAAGGACAAAGCAGAGAGGAAAAAGGAACTCTGGATGATGAGAGAAACTGAGGCTATGGACAGGAAAGAAGATGGAGGCATGGGTTAGGAAAAGGCAGTTTATATAAGTATATCCCCGGAGGAGTACAGGGGATTGAGAAGCCCTGGCAGGTAAGATTAAGGAGAATCCAAAGAGATTTCATATATATTCAGGGTAGCGGGTAACTAGAGAGAGAATAGGGCCCCTCAAAAACCAAAGTATCTGTGTGTGGAGCCTGAAGAAATGGGCAAAGTCCTCAATGACTATTTCTCCTCTGCTTTTACAGTAGAGAAAGACATGATGAGTAAGAACATTAATGGTGATGGCTTGAGGACGGTCCGAATAACAATCTAAGTAGGTGCTGGTTGTCCTTAGACATATTAGATATATCTCCCAGACCTACTCAGATATATTCAAGGACACTAACGGAAGCAAGAAAAGAAATAGCAGGAGCCCTGGCTGAGATGCAGAAATTATCGTTTGACACGGACGAGGTGCCGGAAGACTTGAGGGAGGTTAATGTTGTGCCTCTACTTACGAAGGGCTGCAAAGTAAAACCTGGGAACTACAGACCAGTAAGTAGGGGTAGGAGAATCAAGAACTAGAGGGCATAGATTAAAGGTGAGGGGAAATATTTAAAAGGAACATGATAGGCACCCCTTTGACACAGAAGGTGGTGGGTATATGGAACAATCTGCCGGAGAAAGTAATTGAGACAAAAACATTTAAAAGGCATTTGGTTGCCTTTCAGTTGTTTATACGTTTTCTTTTTTTATGTTCATCCCATCTCGTCAATTCTGGGAACATACTTGAAAAGTTAACATTATCTTGTTGATTGTATATTTTTTTCCTTGAGAAATTAATTCTATTAAACTGACAAGCTACCTGATTTCCATACCAGGAAAACTAGTAGCTGAAATTCACAACCAGAATGAGGTTACATGAGAAGGACGTGCCAATAAATGAAAGGATGGCTGAAAGCTTCCTTGAGGCTTGGGAGTGAATGTGCCAACTCTTTATGGCTGAGAAGAATCTGTGAATGACTGGTTCCTGCCCTCTTTTCACTCCTAGGATTTCAGAAATCCCACCTGCAGAAATTTAATTTAATTCCAATTATAATTAAACTGTATAATAATGTCCCATCATGACAAGACACTTACAACCTGGCACAATGCAAACGTAAATGGGTAAAATGTTTGGGACATGTTCCCCATATTTATTCCTCTTGTTGGAATTTAATATCTTTGCATTACTCATTCAGAAACATAATTAATGTCCTCCGATGTGGTGTAGGTTTTCTTGACCAAGTTTTGAGGATATTCCTTGTTATAAGTGTGCCTGTGCCACATTGCAACCTTCTTGAGCTACGTGGCTCAAAACCTGGACATTTCAGTTACAAGCATTCAGTCACATAATTCTTGAATTTTCACATGCTACTGTACTTCTGCACTACCTGTTCGTATATATATTTTATGTACTTATTGACTTTACAAAGCTTACTTACTTTTAATAATGGCTTCATAACCTACAATACTAAATTATGATTACAAGATAAATACATATTTTTTAAAGCAAAAAGGTAGAAAAGGAGAAATATGGCCTGGGCCATGTCTCTTTTCTCCTTTAATATGTACATATGGAAATGATAAGATTTAAGTACATTTTGAATTAATGAAGAATAATCGTACTTAACGTATATGTTGCTTTAACTCTCACCTGTATTCAGTTCAATAAAATCTACCGCAATGGTGGAGCTGATTTCCTCAATTTCTTGCTGAATAGTAGCATAGTGCTCAATTTTAGCCCGTAGTTCATACAGACTGGGATTACTGTCCATAAATACCTATGTAGATGAGAAAAAAATAATTTAGTGAAAATCACAACACAATTTCAGCTATTTTATCTGAATAAATATGTACTTTGTTGATGACCAATGCTAAAAGACATTTCATCACGCTATATCATAAAATGTTCTTCTATGTAATTAATCAAAATTGTTTTAATTTCATTTAATATACAAATCATTGAAAATGCAAATCAAATTTCCTCCAACACCTCGGAACACCAAGACCTACTGGATCTCCCCTTCCCATTCCTATACTGGCCTCTCTGACCCAGGCCTCTAACATTGCCAGAGTGAAGCCACGTGCAAATTGGAGTAACAACACCTCATATTCCGCTTGGATAGCACACAAGCCAAAGGTATTGAATTCTCCAATTTTAGGTAACCTCCGACAAACTAATTTCCCCTTTCTCCCCACAAACCCTCCTTCCCCCCCCATTCCTCCCCGTGCACACCTATTTCTCCCCTCTGCACCCTCCTGCTACTTTCCTCTCTCCTGCTTCGCAATTCACAACTCTTCAACCCAGTCTCACACTCTGCCTTTATCTCCGGCTTTGTTCCAACCATCTGCCTATTAATCCCCCCCCCCCCACTCCTCACATGCGTCCACCTGTAACCGGCCATGCTTTGTCTTGCTTCTCCCCTCTTCTAGCTTTCTTCTCTAGCCCCCGCCCCTCCCCCGCCTACAATCAGTCTGAAGAAGAATCTCGACCTAAAATGTCACTTATCTATGTTCTCTGGAAATGCTACTAGATCTACTAAGTTACTCCAGCACTTTGTGTATTTGCCAGCATCTGTAGTTCCATGTTTCTAACAGTTTTAATTTGAATTGTTAGATCTTTTATTAGAAATTTATAGAAGTTTTAGTCAGCTTCACAAAAGTAACTATACTACTAGTGCCAGATGGTAGTAAAAATCAGTATATACACTGAGTGTGAGCTGGGTAACTTATGGCAAATGACTCCCCACATCCTGACACTCCTTTTGAAAAAGGCACATCAGAAGAGTGAGGAAATCTTGATGCGAGTGAATGACACAGCCAATGTATTTAGCATGTGCTGAGTGAATAGCTATATTAAGCCTTTCTCAGTATTTCTCAATTTCTTAAAAATTTGTGAGCATGGCAGGGAGCTTTGCTTGGAGATGTTGCTGGATGCTCGAGGCTTTAGAGCAATGTGACATTGAGTTTCTTTTCCATTGATTGTATCTGTCATCGATTCCTGAGTGAGCTGTACATTCATGATAGATCTGGTGAAATAAAGGTCCTTTAATTAATTTAAAAAAATTAATTCCTTGCACGGTCTTTGTAATTTGGCCCTTTTTTTTAATCACATATTTGAAAAATGACATAATCAAGGAAATACATTAGGAATTGTGGGAAGAACTAAACTGTTCTTCCATTTTGTCCATGAATAGGGGCAGCATTTCATACTGTGGGGGTCAAAGAAAGAGCGTTCACGTCGTGGCCCTGTTTCCACCAATCTTTACACCACCAAGCACAAGCGCAAGACAGACACCATTGCATGCAGATGCCGAGAAGTGAGTTCAGCTCTGGCTGAACAACTTCTAATCTTGTGTGTGGACTCGATAAGAAGAAGACTTCATACTGTGGGTACTGAACTCTAGCTCTTCATAGTTTCCCATCGGTGCTGGGCTAAACATGTCTGGTCACATTGACTCACGAAATCGACAATTTGAACAGCTGCGTGCCTTTTTTATTAATGATCAGGCTACCTAACTAGAGGAAAGAACAGAATACTGGATCATAATAGTTAACCAAGAAAATAACTGTGTGCAACCCACTCCATATCTATCTATCTCTATTACTAAAAGTCTACAAAAAACGCTGCCACTTACGGCTGTGATTTTTGGCCATCTTACTCAGAGTCCCCCTCCGCTGCGCAGGACAAGAGGATTTTTCCCATCGATGAAAAATATAAGTTATTAGTGTTTAAAAAATGTTGAGATTCTCTCTCCTGAAGGCCACGCCCCTTCCGAAGGGACTATAAAACCCGGAAGTGTGGAGTGCCTCAGTCAGTCTCTGCAAGATGGGGGAGTGAAAGGGTCACGTCTCTCAGTCTGAGCTGTGAATAACACTGAACACATGTCAACTAAACTGTGAGTGGTTTTACTGACCTGTCAAGGGCCCTTAATGTGGTTTGAAAATATAGTTTGGAAATGCTAAAGCTGTGTTGCCTTTGGTTTGGAAATGCTAAAGCTGTGTTGCCTTTGGTTTGGAAATGCTAAAGCTGTGTTGCCTTTGGTTTGGAAATGCTAAAGCTGTGTTGCCTAATAAAAGTTGCCTTGCCTAATTAAAGTTGCCTTGCCTAATTAAAGTTGCCTTGCTATATAATTAAAACGCTAATCTTGATCACTTCCTGTTTGCGCTTTATATTGATTTTAGAAAATACGCTACCACGTACGGCTGTGATTTTTGGCCATCTTACTCAGAGACCCCCTCCGCTCATCAGGTGCCAAGGAATTTTCCCATCGATGAAAAATAAAAGAGATATTAGTGTTTAAAAAATGTTGAGATTCTCTCTCCTGTCAATCATGCCATGAAGGCCATGCCCCTTCTGGTGTGGGCGTGGGCGTGGCTCAGTCCCTGCATGATGGAGGAGGGTGAGGTCACAACTCACTGTCTTTAGTGGCCTTGCACCCTGCTTAAAATGGTATGAAACTGCACTTGAATTTGGTGGCCTTGCACCCTGCTTGAAGTGGAATTTCAAGGAATAGCCGTGAGTCAACTGCCAGCCCACCAGCCGTGAGTGAGTGAGCTGCCAGCACAACAGGCTTGAGTGACTGAGCCGCCAGACCAAGTATCCATTTGGCCCACAATGTCCGTACTAGCCCTCTGGAAACCAGTCCCTTCAGCCCACAACACCCATACTAGCGCTCCAGAACCCCCCCCCCCCCCACTGGCCACCAATATTGGAATTAGTGGAGAGGTGGAATATTGCGTTGGGGGACCAGCCCTCCCGTGTGATGCTGGGACCCAACGGGTCCCACTTAGTCTAGTATTATACTAAAACTCTTCCCTTTGTTCTCAACATTCTAAATTTCAGTGTGTAAGCAGGGTTGTGTTGGCTTTCTTTTAATCTCCTTCATTTGTATCTTCTTCCAAAATGCATGGCCACAGCCTTCTCATTTTCACACATGCGACATGTTTCCAAAAACTCCCCAGGCAGCATGTTCCAGGTACCTACCATTTTCCATGTAAAAAAAACAAATCTTGTAAATCTTTAAACTTTATCACTCTCCTTTTACACCTATGCCCTTTAGTGCATGACAGTTCCAAGATAGGAAAAAAGCTCTGATGATCCATGCAACTAGTCAATGGAGGCTAGTCAGAGATTTTCAAGAATTGGCTGTGTACTGAAAACAGCAAAAGCTCTTAGCCCCAGTGACATCTCTGCTACGAACTGTAAAATAATGGTGCAGAATGAGCTCTTCCTCAAGGCAGACTGTCGAAGTACTACTACATATTGGATGTTTATCTTACATGTGGAAAACTGCTCAAATCTAAGTCACGCACAAAAAGCCAGCCAAATCCAGAGTTACATTCAATCATCAGACAAATATTGGAAGAGGTCTTCTCCAGTACAATCAACACGTACCCCAATAACTTGCTTATCTTTGCGTTGTTTGGTTTTGCCATAATTGATCAGATGCATACTTCATTGTTGCCTTCATACATGTGGATGAAAGAAAAAATCCCAACTGAGGAGATAGTGGCTTTCCATTAAAGAGGTAGACTGCAGAATGCATAATTCACCAAGATCAGATACCTTTTGGTAGCAATTAATATGCTGTTGAGGAACATATTGTGCAAGGAATTTTCAAGCCAGAGTGTGAGGGAGAATTTACTGGCAAGTTGCACCATGCCAGCAAATTGTGGACCACTTTTATCATTTATTTTGCAGAAAACTATTAAAAATTCGAAAGAAATATATGTTTACTCCAAAGGGGAAGACAAGACTTTTAGCAAGCAAGCAGGTAAATAGAGTTGATGCCAAGATTAGCTTGATTTTAGTGAATGATAGATCCAGCTCAAGGGCATATGCCTTACTTTTGCTTCTATTTCTCACTATCACCTCATGACCACCTATCTTAATGTTATTAGTTATCAAAGAAATCAACGTTTGAGTGCATTCTCAACAATGATGCAGCTTATAATATAACAAAGCTGAATTAATTTACAATCACATTTAGCCAGAAATGCAGAGTGATTGGACCATCAAAGCTTGAGCTACTTTATCAGTGTATAATATTTATGGAGCCACCTTTCAGTATGCCATGTTAGCTTCAATGCTGAGGATACAGTGAACTGTGAAACTGATATCCTTCTCCTGCATGCTTTTGGTGAGTGTCAGATACACACTTTCCTAAATCCTTGCCATTGTCTGGCATTTCTGTAGAAATGTATTCTGTGCATTTTTGGTAACATTTTGGAACAAAAAGGGCACTTAGTATCTGAAAAATTAAATTAAATCTTAGCATTAAATTTACTATTGCACAAGTAAAATTGGTATTTTTTGTTTTAACATTGTAATCACTCTTTGTATAAAAACCTTTAAATTTATCTCTCACCCCTTAAACCTATGCCCTGTGGTATTTGACATTTCCATTCTGGGGAAAAAGACTATCTACCCTGTGTATGCCTTTCATGATTTTATTGTGGTATTGGTTTATTATTATTATCATACGTATTGCTATAGTGAGAAATTTTGTTACAGTGAGTCAATTTAGCAAGTTTGATCTATATGATGGACTGGGCTACATATAGAACTCTCCATTTCTTACATTCTTTGGCAGTTCAAGACCAAGCCATGATGCAAATCAACAGTACGCTTCCTATGATGTATTTGTCGACATTTACAAGAGTCATTGGAGTCATGCCGCATTTCCTCAGTCTCCTCAGAGAGTAGGGGTATTGATGTGCCTTCTTGGGTGGTGCATCAATGCGGTAGGTCCATGACAGATTGTTGGTAATTTTAATACCAAGGAACTTGAAGATCTCAGATTTCTTTAATCCGGCTCAGCTCCTAGAGTGGAAAACCCCACCTTGAGTGCAGATGCACCAGACACCGTGAAACTGTGAGAAAGGGATTGTAAGAGACATGGTGGGAGGATGTGTAGTCCAGGTATCTATAGAAGTCTCTCCTGAAATGGAGACAGAGATCAAAAAAAGGGAGAGAGGTGTCAGAAATGGTTCGTCAATATAAAGTTGTAGTTTAGTTTAGAGATACAGCGCAGAATCAACCCTTTCGGCCCACCGAGTCCGTGCTGACCAGTGGTCCCCGCATATTAACAGTATCCACCACAATTAGGGACAATTTTACCAATCAAATTAACCTACAAACCTTTCGTGTGGTTTGAAGTATGGGAGGACCGTGGAGCACTCAGGGAAAACCCACGCAGTCATGGGGAGAACATACAAACGCCATATAGACAGCATTCGTAGTCAGGGTCAAACCCAGGTCTCTGGCGCTGTAAGGCAGCAGCTCTACCGCTGTGCCACCGTGCCTGGTGTAAAAGCAGTTGCCAAATTTTGTACAGGTGCAAGAGGCTTTCCCAATGCAGTCATCGATGTTATACAGAAACAGTATGGAAATGGAGCTAGGGTTGGCACAAAGAATGTTCAATGTGCCCAAAGAAAAGACAGGCATAGCTAGGACTATGCTAGTGTCCATGGCTATACTTTTGATTTGAAGAAAGTGAGAGGAATCCAAAGAAAACTTGGTGAGGGAGAGGACAAGCTCTGCTGGGTGGAGGAGTGTTTAGTTGAGGGGAAATGGTCGGGTCTCGACAAAATGTCTCCTGGCCTGGAGGCAACTGGGGAAGCTGTAGATCCGTCAGTCGGCTGTCCCAGCCTCAAGTGGCCAGAGCAATGGTGGTATCCTGTGGAATCGGGTATGTTGGCCTGAAGGTAGCTGTAGGACTGCATGAGGAAATTAAAGGGGGGGCAGAGAGAAGGGGGGTGAGAGAGAATGGGGGGGGAAGAGGGGGGCAGAAGAAAGAGGGGGGATGAGAAGAGAGGGGGGGATGAGAAGAGAGGGGGGGATGAGAAGAGAGGAGG